>NC_133063.1:161982-313965 GCF_048771995.1 Taeniopygia guttata | reverse complement strand
CTGGTGAGTTTTCTTTCCCAGGGAAAAGAGCCGATGTTTGCGCTCCGAGTCCTGTGGCCCTGAGCCAGCAGCTGACTGCAAAAAATCGGAACATCGAAGGATAAGTCCCAGACAGGAGCTGCCCACATCTCATACTTGTGCTGCCCTGAGAGTCCCAGGGGAGCCCTACAAACTGACATCAGGAACCTGGACTGGTGAGTTTTCTTTCCCAGGGAAAAGAGCCGATGTTTGTGCTCAGAGTCCTGTGGCCCTGAGCCGGCAGCTGAGTGCAAAAAATCCGAACATCGAAGGATAAGTCCCAGACAGGAGCTGCCCCCACCTCATACCTGTGCTGCCCTGACAGTCCAAAAAGAGCTCTACAAACTGACATCAGGAACCTGGACTGGTGAGTTTTCTTTCCCAGGTAAAAGAGCCGATGTTTGCGCTCCGAGTCCTGTGGCCCTGAGCGGGCAGCTGACCGCACAAATTCCAAACATCGAAGGATAAGTCCCAGACAGGAGCTGCCCCCTCCTCATACTTGTGCTGCCCTGAGAGTCCAAAAAGAGCCCTAAAAACTGACATCAGGAACCTGGACTGGTGAGTTTTCTTTCCCAGGGAAAAGAGCCGATGTTTGCACTCCGAGTCCTGTGGCCGTGAGCCGGCAGCTGACCGCACAAATTCCGAACATCGAAGGATAAGTTCCAGAAAGGAGCTGCCCCCACCTCATACTTGTGCTGCCCTGACAGTCCAAAAAGAGCTCTACAAAGTGACATCAGGAACCTGGACTGGTGAGTTTTCTTTCCCAGGGAAAAGAGCCGATGTTTGCGCTCCGAGTCCTGTGGCCCTGAGCCGGCAGCTGACTGCAAAAAATCCGAACATCGAAGGATAAGTCCCAGACAGGAGCTGCCCCCACCTCATACTTGTGCTGCCCTGAGAGTCCCAAAAAGAGCCCTACAAACTGACATCAGGAACCTGGACTGGTGAGTTTTCTTTCCCAGGGAAAAGAGCCGATGTTTGCGCTCCGAGTCCTGTGGTCCGGAGCGGGCAGCTGAGTGCAAAAAATCCGAACATCGAAGGATAAGTCCCAGACAGGATCTGCCCCCACCTCATACTTGTGCTGCCCTGAGAGTCCCAGGGGAGCCCTACAAATTGACATCAGGAACCTGGACTGGTGAGTTTTCTTTCCCAGGGAAAAGAGCCGATGTTTGTGCTCAGAGTCCTGTGGCCCTGAGCCGGCAGCTGAGTGCAAAAAATCCGAACATCGAAGGATAAGTCCCAGACAGGAGCTGCCCCCACCTCATACTTGTGCTGCCCTGAGAGTCCCAGGGGAGCCCTACAAACTGACATCAGGAACCTGGACTGGTGAGTTTTCTTTCCCAGGGAAAAGAGCCGATGTTTGCGCTCCGAGTCCTGTGGCTCTGAGCCGGCAGCTGACTGCAAAAAATCGGAACATCGAAGGATAAGTCCCAGACAGGAGCTTCCCCCACCTCATACCTCTGCTGCCCTGACAGTCCAAAAAAACTCTACAAACTGACATCAGGAACCTGGACTGGTGAGTTTTCTTTCCCAGGTAAAAGAGCCGATGTTTGCGCTCCGAGTCCTGTGGCCCTGAGCCGGCAGCTGACTGCAAAAAATCCGAACATCGAAGGATAAGTCCCAGACAGGAGCTGCCCCCACCTCATACTTGTGCTGCCCTGAGAGTCCCAAAAAGAGCCCTACAAACTGACATCAGGAACCTGGACTGGTGAGTTTTCTTTCCCAGGGAAAAGAGCCGATGTTTGTGCTCAGAGTCCTGTGGCCCTGAGCCGGCAGCTGAGTGCAAAAAATCCGAACATCGAAGGATAAGTCCCAGACAGGAGCTGCCCCCACCTCATACTTGTGCTGCCCTGAGAGTCCCAGGGGAGCCCTACAAACTGACATCAGGAACCTGGACTGGTGAGTTTTCTTTCCCAGGGAAAAGAGCCGATGTTTGCGCTCCGAGTCCTGTGGCTCTGAGCCGGCAGCTGACTGCAAAAAATCGGAACATCGAAGGATAAGTCCCAGACAGGAGCTTCCCCCACCTCATACCTCTGCTGCCCTGACAGTCCAAAAAGAGCCCTAAAAACTGACATCAGGAACCTGGACTGGTGAGTTTTCTTTCCCAGGGAAAAGAGCCGATGTTTGCGCTCCGAGTCCTGTGGCCCTGAGCCGGCAGCTGACTGCAAAATATCCGAACATCGAAGGATAAGTCCCAGACAGGAGCTGCCCCCACGTCATACTTGTGCTGCCCTGAGAGTTCAAAAAGAGCTCTACAAACTGACATCAAGAACCTGGACTGGTGAGTTTTCTTTCCCAGGGAAAAGAGCCGATGTTTGCGCTCCGAGTCCTGTGGCCCTGAGCCGGCAGCTGACTGCATAAAATCCGAACATCGAAGGATAAGTCCCAGACAGGAGCTGCCCCCACCTCATACCTGTGCTGCCCTGAGAGTTCAAAAAGAGCTCTACAAACTGACATCAGGAACCTGGACTGGTGAGTTTTCTTTCCCAGGGAAAAGAGCCGATGTTTGCGCTCCGAGTCCTGTGGCCCTGAGCCGGCAGCTGACTGCATAAAATCCGAACATCGAAGGATAAGTCCCAGACAGGAGCTGCCCCCACCTCATACCTGTGCTGCCCTGAGAGTTCAAAAAGAGCTCTACAAACTGACATCAGGAACCTGGACTGGTGAGTTTTCTTTCCCAGGGAAAAGAGCCGATGTTTGCGCTCCGAGTCCTGTGGCCCTGAGCCGGCAGCTGACTGCAAAAAATCCGAACATCGAAGGATAAGTCCCAGACAGGAGCTGCCCCCACCTCATACTTGTGCTGCCCTGAGAGTCCCAGGGGAGCCCTACAAACTGACATCAGGAACCTGGACTGGTGAGTTTTCTTTCCCAGGGAAAAGAGCCGATGTTTGCGCTCCGAGTCCTGTGGCTCTGAGCCGGCAGCTGACTGCAAAAAATCGGAACATCGAAGGATAAGTCCCAGACAGGAGCTTCCCCCACCTCATACCTCTGCTGCCCTGACAGTCCAAAAAAACTCTACAAACTGACATCAGGAACCTGGACTGGTGAGTTTTCTTTCCCAGGTAAAAGAGCCGATGTTTGCGCTCCGAGTCCTGTGGCCCTGAGCCGGCAGCTGACTGCAAAAAATCCGAACATCGAAGGATAAGTCCCAGACAGGAGCTGCCCCCACCTCATACTTGTGCTGCCCTGAGAGTCCCAAAAAGAGCCCTACAAACTGACATCAGGAACCTGGACTGGTGAGTTTTCTTTCCCAGGGAAAAGAGCCGATGTTTGTGCTCAGAGTCCTGTGGCCCTGAGCCGGCAGCTGAGTGCAAAAAATCCGAACATCGAAGGATAAGTCCCAGACAGGAGCTGCCCCCACCTCATACTTGTGCTGCCCTGAGAGTCCCAGGGGAGCCCTACAAACTGACATCAGGAACCTGGACTGGTGAGTTTTCTTTCCCAGGGAAAAGAGCCGATGTTTGCGCTCCGAGTCCTGTGGCTCTGAGCCGGCAGCTGACTGCAAAAAATCGGAACATCGAAGGATAAGTCCCAGACAGGAGCTTCCCCCACCTCATACCTCTGCTGCCCTGACAGTCCAAAAAAAGCTCTACAAACTGACATCAGGAACCTGGACTGGTGAGTTTTCTTTCCCAGGAAAAAGAGCCGATGTTTGCGCTCCGAGTCCTGTGGCCCTGAGCTGGCAGCTGACCGCACAAATTCCGAACATCGAAGGATAAGTCCCAGACAGGAGCTGCCCCCACCTCATACTTGTGCTGCCCTGAGAGTCCAAAAAGAGCCCTAAAAACTGACATCAGGAACCTGGACTGGTGAGTTTTCTTTCCCAGGGAAAAGAGCCGATGTTTGCGCTCCGAGTCCTGTGGCCCTGAGCCGGCAGCTGACTGCAAAATATCCGAACATCGAAGGATAAGTCCCAGACAGGAGCTGCCCCCACGTCATACTTGTGCTGCCCTGAGAGTTCAAAAAGAGCTCTACAAACTGACATCAAGAACCTGGACTGGTGAGTTTTCTTTCCCAGGGAAAAGAGCCGATGTTTGCGCTCCGAGTCCTGTGGCCCTGAGCCGGCAGCTGACTGCATAAAATCCGAACATCGAAGGATAAGTCCCAGACAGGAGCTGCCCCCACCTCATACCTGTGCTGCCCTGAGAGTTCAAAAAGAGCTCTACAAACTGACATCAGGAACCTGGACTGGTGAGTTTTCTTTCCCAGGGAAAAGAGCCGATGTTTGCGCTCCGAGTCCTGTGGCCCTGAGCCGGCAGCTGACTGCATAAAATCCGAACATCGAAGGATAAGTCCCAGACAGGAGCTGCCCCCACCTCATACCTGTGCTGCCCTGAGAGTTCAAAAAGAGCTCTACAAACTGACATCAGGAACCTGGACTGGTGAGTTTTCTTTCCCAGGGAAAAGAGCCGATGTTTGCGCTCCGAGTCCTGTGGCCCTGAGCCGGCAGCTGACTGCAAAAAATCCGAACATCGAAGGATAAGTCCCAGACAGGAGCTGCCCCCACCTCATACCTGTGCTGCCCTTAGAGTTCAAAAAGAGCTCTACAAACTGACATCAGGAACCTGGACTGGTGAGTTTTCTTTCCCAGGGAAAAGAGCCGATGTTTGCGCTCCGAGTCCTGTGGCCCTGAGCCAGCAGCTGACTGCAAAAAATCGGAACATCGAAGGATAAGTCCCAGACAGGAGCTGCCCACATCTCATACTTGTGCTGCCCTGAGAGTTCCAGGGGAGCCCTACGAAGTGACATCAGTAACCTGGACTGGTGAGTTTTCTTTCCCAGGGAAAAGAGCCGATGTTTGTGCTCAGAGTCCTGTGGCCCTGAGCCGGCAGCTGAGTGCAAAAAATCCGAACATCGAAGGATAAGTCCCAGACAGGAGCTGCCCCCACCTCATACCTGTGCTGCCCTGAGAGTTCAAAAAGAGCTCTAAAAACTGACATCAGTAACCTGGACTGGTGAGTTTTCTTTCCCAGGGAAAAGAGCCGATGTTTGCGCTCCGAGTCCTGTGGCCCTGAGCCAGCAGCTGACTGCAAAAAATCGGAACATCGAAGGATAAGTCCCAGACAGGAGCTGCCCACATCTCATACTTGTGCTGCCCTGAGAGTCCCAGGGGAGCCCTACAAACTGACATCAGGAACCTGGACTGGTGAGTTTTCTTTCCCAGGGAAAAGAGCCGATGTTTGTGCTCAGAGTCCTGTGGCCCTGAGCCGGCAGTTGAGTGCAAAAAATCCGAACATCGAAGGATAAGTCCCAGACAGGAGCTGCCCCCACCTCATACTTGTGCTGCCCTGACAGTCCAAAAAGAGCTCTACAAACTGACATCAGGAACCTGGACTGGTGAGTTTTCTTTCCCAGGGAAAAGAGCCGATGTTTGCACTCCGAGTCCTGTGGCCGTGAGCCGGCAGCTGACCGCACAAATTCCGAACATCGAAGGATAAGTTCCAGAAAGGAGCTGCCCCCACCTCATACTTGTGCTGCCCTGACAGTCCAAAAAGAGCTCTACAAACTGACATCAGGAACCTGGATGGTGAGTTTTCTTTCCCAGGGAAAAGAGCCGATGTTTGCGCTCCGAGTCCTGTGGCCCTGAGCCGGCAGCTGACTGCAAAAAATCCGAACATCGAAGGATAAGTCCCAGACAGGAGCTGCCCCCACCTCATACTTGTGCTGCCCTGAGAGTCCCAAAAAGAGCCCTACAAACTGACATCAGGAACCTGGACTGGTGAGTTTTCTTTCCCAGGGAAAAGAGCCGATGTTTGCGCTCCGAGTCCTGTGGTCCGGAGCGGGCAGCTGAGTGCAAAAAATCCGAACATCGAAGGATAAGTCCCAGACAGGATCTGCCCCCACCTCATACTTGTGCTGCCCTGAGAGTCCCAGGGGAGCCCTACAAATTGACATCAGGAACCTGGACTGGTGAGTTTTCTTTCCCAGGGAAAAGAGCCGATGTTTGTGCTCAGAGTCCTGTGGCCCTGAGCCGGCAGCTGAGTGCAAAAAATCCGAACATCGAAGGATAAGTCCCAGACAGGAGCTGCCCCCACCTCATACTTGTGCTGCCCTGAGAGTCCCAGGGGAGCCCTACAAACTGACATCAGGAACCTGGACTGGTGAGTTTTCTTTCCCAGGGAAAAGAGCCGATGTTTGCGCTCCGAGTCCTGTGGCTCTGAGCCGGCAGCTGACTGCAAAAAATCGGAACATCGAAGGATAAGTCCCAGACAGGAGCTTCCCCCACCTCATACCTCTGCTGCCCTGACAGTCCAAAAAAGCTCTACAAACTGACATCAGGAACCTGGACTGGTGAGTTTTCTTTCCCAGGTAAAAGAGCCGATGTTTGCGCTCCGAGTCCTGTGGCCCTGAGCCGGCAGCTGACTGCAAAAAATCCGAACATCGAAGGATAAGTCCCAGACAGGAGCTGCCCCCACCTCATACTTGTGCTGCCCTGAGAGTCCCAAAAAGAGCCCTACAAACTGACATCAGGAACCTGGACTGGTGAGTTTTCTTTCCCAGGGAAAAGAGCTGATGTTTGTGCTCAGAGTCCTGTGGCCCTGAGCCGGCAGCTGAGTGCAAAAAATCCGAACATCGAAGGATAAGTCCCAGACAGGAGCTGCCCCCACCTCATACTTGTGCTGCCCTGAGAGTCCCAGGGGAGCCCTACAAACTGACATCAGGAACCTGGACTGGTGAGTTTTCTTTCCCAGGGAAAAGAGCCGATGTTTGCGCTCCGAGTCCTGTGGCTCTGAGCCGGCAGCTGACTGCAAAAAATCGGAACATCGAAGGATAAGTCCCAGACAGGAGCTTCCCCCACCTCATACCTCTGCTGCCCTGACAGTCCAAAAAAAGCTCTACAAACTGACATCAGGAACCTGGACTGGTGAGTTTTCTTTCCCAGGTAAAAGAGCCGATGTTTGCGCTCCGAGTCCTGTGGCCCTGAGCGGGCAGCTGACCGCACAAATTCCGAACATCGAAGGATAAGTCCCAGAAAGGAGCTGGCCCCTCCTCATACTTGTGCTGCCCTGAGAGTCCAAAAAGAGCCCTAAAAACTGACATCAGGAACCTGGACTGGTGAGTTTTCTTTCCCAGGGAAAAGAGCCGATGTTTGCGCTCCGAGTCCTGTGGCCCTGAGCCGGCAGCTGACTGCAAAATATCCGAACATCGAAGGATAAGTCCCAGACAGGAGCTGCCCCCACGTCATACTTGTGCTGCCCTGAGAGTTCAAAAAGAGCTCTACAAACTGACATCAGGAACCTGGACTGGTGAGTTTTCTTTCCCAGGGAAAAGAGCCGATGTTTGCGCTCCGAGTCCTGTGGCCCTGAGCCGGCAGCTGACTGCATAAAATCCGAACATCGAAGGATAAGTCCCAGACAGGAGCTGCCCCCACCTCATACCTGTGCTGCCCTGAGAGTTCAAAAAGAGCTCTACAAACTGACATCAGGAACCTGGACTGGTGAGTTTTCTTTCCCAGGGAAAAGAGCCGATGTTTGCGCTCCGAGTCCTGTGGCCCTGAGCCGGCAGCTGACTGCATAAAATCCGAACATCGAAGGATAAGTCCCAGACAGGAGCTGCCCCCACCTCATACCTGTGCTGCCCTGAGAGTTCAAAAAGAGCTCTACAAACTGACATCAGGAACCTGGACTGGTGAGTTTTCTTTCCCAGGGAAAAGAGCCGATGTTTGCGCTCCGAGTCCTGTGGCTCTGAGCCGGCAGCTGACTGCAAAAAATCGGAACATCGAAGGATAAGTCCCAGACAGGAGCTTCCCCCACCTCATACCTCTGCTGCCCTGACAGTCCAAAAAAACTCTACAAACTGACATCAGGAACCTGGACTGGTGAGTTTTCTTTCCCAGGTAAAAGAGCCGATGTTTGCGCTCCGAGTCCTGTGGCCCTGAGCCGGCAGCTGACTGCAAAAAATCCGAACATCGAAGGATAAGTCCCAGACAGGAGCTGCCCCCACCTCATACTTGTGCTGCCCTGAGAGTCCCAAAAAGAGCCCTACAAACTGACATCAGGAACCTGGACTGGTGAGTTTTCTTTCCCAGGGAAAAGAGCCGATGTTTGTGCTCAGAGTCCTGTGGCCCTGAGCCGGCAGCTGAGTGCAAAAAATCCGAACATCGAAGGATAAGTCCCAGACAGGAGCTGCCCCCACCTCATACTTGTGCTGCCCTGAGAGTCCCAGGGGAGCCCTACAAACTGACATCAGGAACCTGGACTGGTGAGTTTTCTTTCCCAGGGAAAAGAGCCGATGTTTGCGCTCCGAGTCCTGTGGCTCTGAGCCGGCAGCTGACTGCAAAAAATCGGAACATCGAAGGATAAGTCCCAGACAGGAGCTTCCCCCACCTCATACCTCTGCTGCCCTGACAGTCCAAAAAAAGCTCTACAAACTGACATCAGGAACCTGGACTGGTGAGTTTTCTTTCCCAGGTAAAAGAGCCGATGTTTGCGCTCCGAGTCCTGTGGCCCTGAGCGGGCAGCTGACCGCACAAATTCCGAACATCGAAGGATAAGTCCCAGACAGGAGCTGCCCCCACCTCATACTTGTGCTGCCCTGAGAGTCCAAAAAGAGCCCTAAAAACTGACATCAGGAACCTGGACTGGTGAGTTTTCTTTCCCAGGGAAAAGAGCCGATGTTTGCGCTCCGAGTCCTGTGGCCCTGAGCCGGCAGCTGACTGCAAAATATCCGAACATCGAAGGATAAGTCCCAGACAGGAGCTGCCCCCACGTCATACTTGTGCTGCCCTGAGAGTTCAAAAAGAGCTCTACAAACTGACATCAAGAACCTGGACTGGTGAGTTTTCTTTCCCAGGGAAAAGAGCCGATGTTTGCGCTCCGAGTCCTGTGGCCCTGAGCCGGCAGCTGACTGCATAAAATCCGAACATCGAAGGATAAGTCCCAGACAGGAGCTGCCCCCACCTCATACCTGTGCTGCCCTGAGAGTTCAAAAAGAGCTCTACAAACTGACATCAGGAACCTGGACTGGTGAGTTTTCTTTCCCAGGGAAAAGAGCCGATGTTTGCGCTCCGAGTCCTGTGGCCCTGAGCCGGCAGCTGACTGCATAAAATCCGAACATCGAAGGATAAGTCCCAGACAGGAGCTGCCCCCACCTCATACCTGTGCTGCCCTGAGAGTTCAAAAAGAGCTCTACAAACTGACATCAGGAACCTGGACTGGTGAGTTTTCTTTCCCAGGGAAAAGAGCCGATGTTTGCGCTCCGAGTCCTGTGGCCCTGAGCCGGCAGCTGACTGCAAAAAATCCGAACATCGAAGGATAAGTCCCAGACAGGAGCTGCCCCCACCTCATACCTGTGCTGCCCTGAGAGTTCAAAAAGAGCTCTACAAACTGACATCAGGAACCTGGACTGGTGAGTTTTCTTTCCCAGGGAAAAGAGCCGATGTTTGCGCTCCGAGTCCTGTGGCCCTGAGCCAGCAGCTGACTGCAAAAAATCGGAATATCGAAGGATAAGTCCCAGACAGGAGCTGCCCACATCTCATACTTGTGCTGCCCTGAGAGTTCCAGGGGAGCCCTACGAAGTGACATCAGTAACCTGGACTGGTGAGTTTTCTTTCCCAGGGAAAAGAGCCGATGTTTGTGCTCAGAGTCCTGTGGCCCTGAGCCGGCAGCTGAGTGCAAAAAATCCGAACATCGAAGGATAAGTCCCAGACAGGAGCTGCCCCCACCTCATACCTGTGCTGCCCTGAGAGTTCAAAAAGAGCTCTACAAACTGACATCAGGAACCTGGACTGGTGAGTTTTCTTTCCCAGGGAAAAGAGCCGATGTTTGCGCTCCGAGTCCTGTGGCCCTGAGCCGGCAGCTGACTGCATAAAATCCGAACATCGAAGGATAAGTCCCAGACAGGAGCTGCCCCCACCTCATACCTGTGCTGCCCTGAGAGTTCAAAAAGAGCTCTACAAACTGACATCAGGAACCTGGACTGGTGAGTTTTCTTTCCCAGGGAAAAGAGCCGATGTTTGCGCTCCGAGTCCTGTGGCCCTGAGCCGGCAGCTGACTGCAAAAAATCCGAACATCGAAGGATAAGTCCCAGACAGGAGCTGCCCCCACCTCATACCTGTGCTGCCCTTAGAGTTCAAAAAGAGCTCTACAAACTGACATCAGGAACCTGGACTGGTGAGTTTTCTTTCCCAGGGAAAAGAGCCGATGTTTGCGCTCCGAGTCCTGTGGCCCTGAGCCAGCAGCTGACTGCAAAAAATCGGAACATCGAAGGATAAGTCCCAGACAGGAGCTGCCCACATCTCATACTTGTGCTGCCCTGAGAGTTCCAGGGGAGCCCTACGAAGTGACATCAGTAACCTGGACTGGTGAGTTTTCTTTCCCAGGGAAAAGAGCCGATGTTTGTGCTCAGAGTCCTGTGGCCCTGAGCCGGCAGCTGAGTGCAAAAAATCCGAACATCGAAGGATAAGTCCCAGACAGGAGCTGCCCCCACCTCATACCTGTGCTGCCCTGAGAGTTCAAAAAGAGCTCTAAAAACTGACATCAGTAACCTGGACTGGTGAGTTTTCTTTCCCAGGGAAAAGAGCCGATGTTTGCGCTCCGAGTCCTGTGGCCCTGAGCCAGCAGCTGACTGCAAAAAATCGGAACATCGAAGGATAAGTCCCAGACAGGAGCTGCCCACATCTCATACTTGTGCTGCCCTGAGAGTCCCAGGGGAGCCCTACAAACTGACATCAGGAACCTGGACTGGTGAGTTTTCTTTCCCAGGGAAAAGAGCCGATGTTTGTGCTCAGAGTCCTGTGGCCCTGAGCCGGCAGTTGAGTGCAAAAAATCCGAACATCGAAGGATAAGTCCCAGACAGGAGCTGCCCCCACCTCATACTTGTGCTGCCCTGACAGTCCAAAAAGAGCTCTACAAACTGACATCAGGAACCTGGACTGGTGAGTTTTCTTTCCCAGGGAAAAGAGCCGATGTTTGCACTCCGAGTCCTGTGGCCGTGAGCCGGCAGCTGACCGCACAAATTCCGAACATCGAAGGATAAGTTCCAGAAAGGAGCTGCCCCCACCTCATACTTGTGCTGCCCTGACAGTCCAAAAAGAGCTCTACAAACTGACATCAGGAACCTGGATGGTGAGTTTTCTTTCCCAGGGAAAAGAGCCGATGTTTGCGCTCCGAGTCCTGTGGCCCTGAGCCGGCAGCTGACTGCAAAAAATCCGAACATCGAAGGATAAGTCCCAGACAGGAGCTGCCCCCACCTCATACTTGTGCTGCCCTGAGAGTCCCAAAAAGAGCCCTACAAACTGACATCAGGAACCTGGACTGGTGAGTTTTCTTTCCCAGGGAAAAGAGCCGATGTTTGCGCTCCGAGTCCTGTGGTCCGGAGCGGGCAGCTGAGTGCAAAAAATCCGAACATCGAAGGATAAGTCCCAGACAGGATCTGCCCCCACCTCATACTTGTGCTGCCCTGAGAGTCCCAGGGGAGCCCTACAAATTGACATCAGGAACCTGGACTGGTGAGTTTTCTTTCCCAGGGAAAAGAGCCGATGTTTGTGCTCAGAGTCCTGTGGCCCTGAGCCGGCAGCTGAGTGCAAAAAATCCGAACATCGAAGGATAAGTCCCAGACAGGAGCTGCCCCCACCTCATACTTGTGCTGCCCTGAGAGTCCCAGGGGAGCCCTACAAACTGACATCAGGAACCTGGACTGGTGAGTTTTCTTTCCCAGGGAAAAGAGCCGATGTTTGCGCTCCGAGTCCTGTGGCTCTGAGCCGGCAGCTGACTGCAAAAAATCGGAACATCGAAGGATAAGTCCCAGACAGGAGCTTCCCCCACCTCATACCTCTGCTGCCCTGACAGTCCAAAAAAGCTCTACAAACTGACATCAGGAACCTGGACTGGTGAGTTTTCTTTCCCAGGTAAAAGAGCCGATGTTTGCGCTCCGAGTCCTGTGGCCCTGAGCCGGCAGCTGACTGCAAAAAATCCGAACATCGAAGGATAAGTCCCAGACAGGAGCTGCCCCCACCTCATACTTGTGCTGCCCTGAGAGTCCCAAAAAGAGCCCTACAAACTGACATCAGGAACCTGGACTGGTGAGTTTTCTTTCCCAGGGAAAAGAGCTGATGTTTGTGCTCAGAGTCCTGTGGCCCTGAGCCGGCAGCTGAGTGCAAAAAATCCGAACATCGAAGGATAAGTCCCAGACAGGAGCTGCCCCCACCTCATACTTGTGCTGCCCTGAGAGTCCCAGGGGAGCCCTACAAACTGACATCAGGAACCTGGACTGGTGAGTTTTCTTTCCCAGGGAAAAGAGCCGATGTTTGCGCTCCGAGTCCTGTGGCTCTGAGCCGGCAGCTGACTGCAAAAAATCGGAACATCGAAGGATAAGTCCCAGACAGGAGCTTCCCCCACCTCATACCTCTGCTGCCCTGACAGTCCAAAAAAAGCTCTACAAACTGACATCAGGAACCTGGACTGGTGAGTTTTCTTTCCCAGGTAAAAGAGCCGATGTTTGCGCTCCGAGTCCTGTGGCCCTGAGCGGGCAGCTGACCGCACAAATTCCGAACATCGAAGGATAAGTCCCAGAAAGGAGCTGGCCCCTCCTCATACTTGTGCTGCCCTGAGAGTCCAAAAAGAGCCCTAAAAACTGACATCAGGAACCTGGACTGGTGAGTTTTCTTTCCCAGGGAAAAGAGCCGATGTTTGCGCTCCGAGTCCTGTGGCCCTGAGCCGGCAGCTGACTGCAAAATATCCGAACATCGAAGGATAAGTCCCAGACAGGAGCTGCCCCCACGTCATACTTGTGCTGCCCTGAGAGTTCAAAAAGAGCTCTACAAACTGACATCAGGAACCTGGACTGGTGAGTTTTCTTTCCCAGGGAAAAGAGCCGATGTTTGCGCTCCGAGTCCTGTGGCCCTGAGCCGGCAGCTGACTGCATAAAATCCGAACATCGAAGGATAAGTCCCAGACAGGAGCTGCCCCCACCTCATACCTGTGCTGCCCTGAGAGTTCAAAAAGAGCTCTACAAACTGACATCAGGAACCTGGACTGGTGAGTTTTCTTTCCCAGGGAAAAGAGCCGATGTTTGCGCTCCGAGTCCTGTGGCCCTGAGCCGGCAGCTGACTGCATAAAATCCGAACATCGAAGGATAAGTCCCAGACAGGAGCTGCCCCCACCTCATACCTGTGCTGCCCTGAGAGTTCAAAAAGAGCTCTACAAACTGACATCAGGAACCTGGACTGGTGAGTTTTCTTTCCCAGGGAAAAGAGCCGATGTTTGCGCTCCGAGTCCTGTGGCTCTGAGCCGGCAGCTGACTGCAAAAAATCGGAACATCGAAGGATAAGTCCCAGACAGGAGCTTCCCCCACCTCATACCTCTGCTGCCCTGACAGTCCAAAAAAACTCTACAAACTGACATCAGGAACCTGGACTGGTGAGTTTTCTTTCCCAGGTAAAAGAGCCGATGTTTGCGCTCCGAGTCCTGTGGCCCTGAGCCGGCAGCTGACTGCAAAAAATCCGAACATCGAAGGATAAGTCCCAGACAGGAGCTGCCCCCACCTCATACTTGTGCTGCCCTGAGAGTCCCAAAAAGAGCCCTACAAACTGACATCAGGAACCTGGACTGGTGAGTTTTCTTTCCCAGGGAAAAGAGCCGATGTTTGTGCTCAGAGTCCTGTGGCCCTGAGCCGGCAGCTGAGTGCAAAAAATCCGAACATCGAAGGATAAGTCCCAGACAGGAGCTGCCCCCACCTCATACTTGTGCTGCCCTGAGAGTCCCAGGGGAGCCCTACAAACTGACATCAGGAACCTGGACTGGTGAGTTTTCTTTCCCAGGGAAAAGAGCCGATGTTTGCGCTCCGAGTCCTGTGGCTCTGAGCCGGCAGCTGACTGCAAAAAATCGGAACATCGAAGGATAAGTCCAAGACAGGAGCTTCCCCCACCTCATACCTCTGCTGCCCTGACAGTCCAAAAAAAGCTCTACAAACTGACATCAGGAACCTGGACTGGTGAGTTTTCTTTCCCAGGTAAAAGAGCCGATGTTTGCGCTCCGAGTCCTGTGGCCCTGAGCGGGCAGCTGACCGCACAAATTCCGAACATCGAAGGATAAGTCCCAGACAGGAGCTGCCCCCACCTCATACTTGTGCTGCCCTGAGAGTCCAAAAAGAGCCCTAAAAACTGACATCAGGAACCTGGACTGGTGAGTTTTCTTTCCCAGGGAAAAGAGCCGATGTTTGCGCTCCGAGTCCTGTGGCCCTGAGCCGGCAGCTGACTGCAAAATATCCGAACATCGAAGGATAAGTCCCAGACAGGAGCTGCCCCCACGTCATACTTGTGCTGCCCTGAGAGTTCAAAAAGAGCTCTACAAACTGACATCAAGAACCTGGACTGGTGAGTTTTCTTTCCCAGGGAAAAGAGCCGATGTTTGCGCTCCGAGTCCTGTGGCCCTGAGCCGGCAGCTGACTGCATAAAATCCGAACATCGAAGGATAAGTCCCAGACAGGAGCTGCCCCCACCTCATACCTGTGCTGCCCTGAGAGTTCAAAAAGAGCTCTACAAACTGACATCAGGAACCTGGACTGGTGAGTTTTCTTTCCCAGGGAAAAGAGCCGATGTTTGCGCTCCGAGTCCTGTGGCCCTGAGCCGGCAGCTGACTGCATAAAATCCGAACATCGAAGGATAAGTCCCAGACAGGAGCTGCCCCCACCTCATACCTGTGCTGCCCTGAGAGTTCAAAAAGAGCTCTACAAACTGACATCAGGAACCTGGACTGGTGAGTTTTCTTTCCCAGGGAAAAGAGCCGATGTTTGCGCTCCGAGTCCTGTGGCCCTGAGCCGGCAGCTGACTGCAAAAAATCCGAACATCGAAGGATAAGTCCCAGACAGGAGCTGCCCCCACCTCATACCTGTGCTGCCCTGAGAGTTCAAAAAGAGCTCTACAAACTGACATCAGGAACCTGGACTGGTGAGTTTTCTTTCCCAGGGAAAAGAGCCGATGTTTGCGCTCCGAGTCCTGTGGCCCTGAGCCAGCAGCTGACTGCAAAAAATCGGAATATCGAAGGATAAGTCCCAGACAGGAGCTGCCCACATCTCATACTTGTGCTGCCCTGAGAGTTCCAGGGGAGCCCTACGAAGTGACATCAGTAACCTGGACTGGTGAGTTTTCTTTCCCAGGGAAAAGAGCCGATGTTTGTGCTCAGAGTCCTGTGGCCCTGAGCCGGCAGCTGAGTGCAAAAAATCCGAACATCGAAGGATAAGTCCCAGACAGGAGCTGCCCCCACCTCATACCTGTGCTGCCCTGAGAGTTCAAAAAGAGCTCTAAAAACTGACATCAGTAACCTGGACTGGTGAGTTTTCTTTCCCAGGGAAAAGAGCCGATGTTTGCGCTCCGAGTCCTGTGGCCCTGAGCCAGCAGCTGACTGCAAAAAATCGGAACATCGAAGGATAAGTCCCAGACAGGAGCTGCCCACATCTCATACTTGTGCTGCCCTGAGAGTCCCAGGGGAGCCCTACAAACTGACATCAGGAACCTGGACTGGTGAGTTTTCTTTCCCAGGGAAAAGAGCCGATGTTTGTGCTCAGAGTCCTGTGGCCCTGAGCCGGCAGTTGAGTGCAAAAAATCCGAACATCGAAGGATAAGTCCCAGACAGGAGCTGCCCCCACCTCATACTTGTGCTGCCCTGACAGTCCAAAAAGAGCTCTACAAACTGACATCAGGAACCTGGACTGGTGAGTTTTCTTTCCCAGGGAAAAGAGCCGATGTTTGCACTCCGAGTCCTGTGGCCGTGAGCCGGCAGCTGACCGCACAAATTCCGAACATCGAAGGATAAGTTCCAGAAAGGAGCTGCCCCCACCTCATACTTGTGCTGCCCTGACAGTCCAAAAAGAGCTCTACAAACTGACATCAGGAACCTGGATGGTGAGTTTTCTTTCCCAGGGAAAAGAGCCGATGTTTGCGCTCCGAGTCCTGTGGCCCTGAGCCGGCAGCTGACTGCAAAAAATCCGAACATCGAAGGATAAGTCCCAGACAGGAGCTGCCCCCACCTCATACTTGTGCTGCCCTGAGAGTCCCAAAAAGAGCCCTACAAACTGACATCAGGAACCTGGACTGGTGAGTTTTCTTTCCCAGGGAAAAGAGCCGATGTTTGCGCTCCGAGTCCTGTGGTCCGGAGCGGGCAGCTGAGTGCAAAAAATCCGAACATCGAAGGATAAGTCCCAGACAGGATCTGCCCCCACCTCATACTTGTGCTGCCCTGAGAGTCCCAGGGGAGCCCTACAAATTGACATCAGGAACCTGGACTGGTGAGTTTTCTTTCCCAGGGAAAAGAGCCGATGTTTGTGCTCAGAGTCCTGTGGCCCTGAGCCGGCAGCTGAGTGCAAAAAATCCGAACATCGAAGGATAAGTCCCAGACAGGAGCTGCCCCCACCTCATACTTGTGCTGCCCTGAGAGTCCCAGGGGAGCCCTACAAACTGACATCAGGAACCTGGACTGGTGAGTTTTCTTTCCCAGGGAAAAGAGCCGATGTTTGCGCTCCGAGTCCTGTGGCTCTGAGCCGGCAGCTGACTGCAAAAAATCGGAACATCGAAGGATAAGTCCCAGACAGGAGCTTCCCCCACCTCATACCTCTGCTGCCCTGACAGTCCAAAAAAGCTCTACAAACTGACATCAGGAACCTGGACTGGTGAGTTTTCTTTCCCAGGTAAAAGAGCCGATGTTTGCGCTCCGAGTCCTGTGGCCCTGAGCCGGCAGCTGACTGCAAAAAATCCGAACATCGAAGGATAAGTCCCAGACAGGAGCTGCCCCCACCTCATACTTGTGCTGCCCTGAGAGTCCCAAAAAGAGCCCTACAAACTGACATCAGGAACCTGGACTGGTGAGTTTTCTTTCCCAGGGAAAAGAGCTGATGTTTGTGCTCAGAGTCCTGTGGCCCTGAGCCGGCAGCTGAGTGCAAAAAATCCGAACATCGAAGGATAAGTCCCAGACAGGAGCTGCCCCCACCTCATACTTGTGCTGCCCTGAGAGTCCCAGGGGAGCCCTACAAACTGACATCAGGAACCTGGACTGGTGAGTTTTCTTTCCCAGGGAAAAGAGCCGATGTTTGCGCTCCGAGTCCTGTGGCTCTGAGCCGGCAGCTGACTGCAAAAAATCGGAACATCGAAGGATAAGTCCCAGACAGGAGCTTCCCCCACCTCATACCTCTGCTGCCCTGACAGTCCAAAAAAAGCTCTACAAACTGACATCAGGAACCTGGACTGGTGAGTTTTCTTTCCCAGGTAAAAGAGCCGATGTTTGCGCTCCGAGTCCTGTGGCCCTGAGCGGGCAGCTGACCGCACAAATTCCGAACATCGAAGGATAAGTCCCAGAAAGGAGCTGGCCCCTCCTCATACTTGTGCTGCCCTGAGAGTCCAAAAAGAGCCCTAAAAACTGACATCAGGAACCTGGACTGGTGAGTTTTCTTTCCCAGGGAAAAGAGCCGATGTTTGCGCTCCGAGTCCTGTGGCCCTGAGCCGGCAGCTGACTGCAAAATATCCGAACATCGAAGGATAAGTCCCAGACAGGAGCTGCCCCCACGTCATACTTGTGCTGCCCTGAGAGTTCAAAAAGAGCTCTACAAACTGACATCAGGAACCTGGACTGGTGAGTTTTCTTTCCCAGGGAAAAGAGCCGATGTTTGCGCTCCGAGTCCTGTGGCCCTGAGCCGGCAGCTGACTGCATAAAATCCGAACATCGAAGGATAAGTCCCAGACAGGAGCTGCCCCCACCTCATACCTGTGCTGCCCTGAGAGTTCAAAAAGAGCTCTACAAACTGACATCAGGAACCTGGACTGGTGAGTTTTCTTTCCCAGGGAAAAGAGCCGATGTTTGCGCTCCGAGTCCTGTGGCCCTGAGCCGGCAGCTGACTGCATAAAATCCGAACATCGAAGGATAAGTCCCAGACAGGAGCTGCCCCCACCTCATACCTGTGCTGCCCTGAGAGTTCAAAAAGAGCTCTACAAACTGACATCAGGAACCTGGACTGGTGAGTTTTCTTTCCCAGGGAAAAGAGCCGATGTTTGCGCTCCGAGTCCTGTGGCTCTGAGCCGGCAGCTGACTGCAAAAAATCGGAACATCGAAGGATAAGTCCCAGACAGGAGCTTCCCCCACCTCATACCTCTGCTGCCCTGACAGTCCAAAAAAACTCTACAAACTGACATCAGGAACCTGGACTGGTGAGTTTTCTTTCCCAGGTAAAAGAGCCGATGTTTGCGCTCCGAGTCCTGTGGCCCTGAGCCGGCAGCTGACTGCAAAAAATCCGAACATCAAAGGATAAGTCCCAGACAGGAGCTGCCCCCACCTCATACTTGTGCTGCCCTGAGAGTCCCAAAAAGAGCCCTACAAACTGACATCAGGAACCTGGACTGGTGAGTTTTCTTTCCCAGGGAAAAGAGCCGATGTTTGTGCTCAGAGTCCTGTGGCCCTGAGCCGGCAGCTGAGTGCAAAAAATCCGAACATCGAAGGATAAGTCCCAGACAGGAGCTGCCCCCACCTCATACTTGTGCTGCCCTGAGAGTCCCAGGGGAGCCCTACAAACTGACATCAGGAACCTGGACTGGTGAGTTTTCTTTCCCAGGGAAAAGAGCCGATGTTTGCGCTCCGAGTCCTGTGGCTCTGAGCCGGCAGCTGACTGCAAAAAATCGGAACATCGAAGGATAAGTCCCAGACAGGAGCTTCCCCCACCTCATACCTCTGCTGCCCTGACAGTCCAAAAAAAGCTCTACAAACTGACATCAGGAACCTGGACTGGTGAGTTTTCTTTCCCAGGTAAAAGAGCCGATGTTTGCGCTCCGAGTCCTGTGGCCCTGAGCGGGCAGCTGACCGCACAAATTCCGAACATCGAAGGATAAGTCCCAGACAGGAGCTGCCCCCACCTCATACTTGTGCTGCCCTGAGAGTCCAAAAAGAGCCCTAAAAACTGACATCAGGAACCTGGACTGGTGAGTTTTCTTTCCCAGGGAAAAGAGCCGATGTTTGCGCTCCGAGTCCTGTGGCCCTGAGCCGGCAGCTGACTGCAAAATATCCGAACATCGAAGGATAAGTCCCAGACAGGAGCTGCCCCCACGTCATACTTGTGCTGCCCTGAGAGTTCAAAAAGAGCTCTACAAACTGACATCAAGAACCTGGACTGGTGAGTTTTCTTTCCCAGGGAAAAGAGCCGATGTTTGCGCTCCGAGTCCTGTGGCCCTGAGCCGGCAGCTGACTGCATAAAATCCGAACATCGAAGGATAAGTCCCAGACAGGAGCTGCCCCCACCTCATACCTGTGCTGCCCTGAGAGTTCAAAAAGAGCTCTACAAACTGACATCAGGAACCTGGACTGGTGAGTTTTCTTTCCCAGGGAAAAGAGCCGATGTTTGCGCTCCGAGTCCTGTGGCCCTGAGCCGGCAGCTGACTGCATAAAATCCGAACATCGAAGGATAAGTCCCAGACAGGAGCTGCCCCCACCTCATACCTGTGCTGCCCTGAGAGTTCAAAAAGAGCTCTACAAACTGACATCAGGAACCTGGACTGGTGAGTTTTCTTTCCCAGGGAAAAGAGCCGATGTTTGCGCTCCGAGTCCTGTGGCCCTGAGCCGGCAGCTGACTGCAAAAAATCCGAACATCGAAGGATAAGTCCCAGACAGGAGCTGCCCCCACCTCATACCTGTGCTGCCCTGAGAGTTCAAAAAGAGCTCTACAAACTGACATCAGGAACCTGGACTGGTGAGTTTTCTTTCCCAGGGAAAAGAGCCGATGTTTGCGCTCCGAGTCCTGTGGCCCTGAGCCAGCAGCTGACTGCAAAAAATCGGAATATCGAAGGATAAGTCCCAGACAGGAGCTGCCCACATCTCATACTTGTGCTGCCCTGAGAGTTCCAGGGGAGCCCTACGAAGTGACATCAGTAACCTGGACTGGTGAGTTTTCTTTCCCAGGGAAAAGAGCCGATGTTTGTGCTCAGAGTCCTGTGGCCCTGAGCCGGCAGCTGAGTGCAAAAAATCCGAACATCGAAGGATAAGTCCCAGACAGGAGCTGCCCCCACCTCATACCTGTGCTGCCCTGAGAGTTCAAAAAGAGCTCTAAAAACTGACATCAGTAACCTGGACTGGTGAGTTTTCTTTCCCAGGGAAAAGAGCCGATGTTTGCGCTCCGAGTCCTGTGGCCCTGAGCCAGCAGCTGACTGCAAAAAATCGGAACATCGAAGGATAAGTCCCAGACAGGAGCTGCCCACATCTCATACTTGTGCTGCCCTGAGAGTCCCAGGGGAGCCCTACAAACTGACATCAGGAACCTGGACTGGTGAGTTTTCTTTCCCAGGGAAAAGAGCCGATGTTTGTGCTCAGAGTCCTGTGGCCCTGAGCCGGCAGTTGAGTGCAAAAAATCCGAACATCGAAGGATAAGTCCCAGACAGGAGCTGCCCCCACCTCATACTTGTGCTGCCCTGACAGTCCAAAAAGAGCTCTACAAACTGACATCAGGAACCTGGACTGGTGAGTTTTCTTTCCCAGGGAAAAGAGCCGATGTTTGCACTCCGAGTCCTGTGGCCGTGAGCCGGCAGCTGACCGCACAAATTCCGAACATCGAAGGATAAGTTCCAGAAAGGAGCTGCCCCCACCTCATACTTGTGCTGCCCTGACAGTCCAAAAAGAGCTCTACAAACTGACATCAGGAACCTGGATGGTGAGTTTTCTTTCCCAGGGAAAAGAGCCGATGTTTGCGCTCCGAGTCCTGTGGCCCTGAGCCGGCAGCTGACTGCAAAAAATCCGAACATCGAAGGATAAGTCCCAGACAGGAGCTGCCCCCACCTCATACTTGTGCTGCCCTGAGAGTCCCAAAAAGAGCCCTACAAACTGACATCAGGAACCTGGACTGGTGAGTTTTCTTTCCCAGGGAAAAGAGCCGATGTTTGCGCTCCGAGTCCTGTGGTCCGGAGTGGGCAGCTGAGTGCAAAAAATCCGAACATCGAAGGATAAGTCCCAGACAGGATCTGCCCCCACCTCATACTTGTGCTGCCCTGAGAGTCCCAGGGGAGCCCTACAAATTGACATCAGGAACCTGGACTGGTGAGTTTTCTTTCCCAGGGAAAAGAGCCGATGTTTGTGCTCAGAGTCCTGTGGCCCTGAGCCGGCAGCTGAGTGCAAAAAATCCGAACATCGAAGGATAAGTCCCAGACAGGAGCTGCCCCCACCTCATACTTGTGCTGCCCTGAGAGTCCCAGGGGAGCCCTACAAACTGACATCAGGAACCTGGACTGGTGAGTTTTCTTTCCCAGGGAAAAGAGCCGATGTTTGCGCTCCGAGTCCTGTGGCTCTGAGCCGGCAGCTGACTGCAAAAAATCGGAACATCGAAGGATAAGTCCCAGACAGGAGCTTCCCCCACCTCATACCTCTGCTGCCCTGACAGTCCAAAAAAAGCTCTACAAACTGACATCAGGAACCTGGACTGGTGAGTTTTCTTTCCCAGGTAAAAGAGCCGATGTTTGCGCTCCGAGTCCTGTGGCCCTGAGCGGGCAGCTGACCGCACAAATTCCGAACATCGAAGGATAAGTCCCAGAAAGGAGCTGGCCCCTCCTCATACTTGTGCTGCCCTGAGAGTCCAAAAAGAGCCCTAAAAACTGACATCAGGAACCTGGACTGGTGAGTTTTCTTTCCCAGGGAAAAGAGCCGATGTTTGCGCTCCGAGTCCTGTGGCCCTGAGCCGGCAGCTGACTGTAAAATATCCGAACATCGAAGGATAAGTCCCAGACAGGAGCTGCCCCCACGTCATACTTGTGCTGCCCTGAGAGTTCAAAAAGAGCTCTACAAACTGACATCAGGAACCTGGACTGGTGAGTTTTCTTTCCCAGGGAAAAGAGCCGATGTTTGCGCTCCGAGTCCTGTGGCCCTGAGCCGGCAGCTGACTGCATAAAATCCGAACATCGAAGGATAAGTCCCAGACAGGAGCTGCCCCCACCTCATACCTGTGCTGCCCTGAGAGTTCAAAAAGAGCTCTACAAACTGACATCAGGAACCTGGACTGGTGAGTTTTCTTTCCCAGGGAAAAGAGCCGATGTTTGCGCTCCGAGTCCTGTGGCCCTGAGCCGGCAGCTGACTGCATAAAATCCGAACATCGAAGGATAAGTCCCAGACAGGAGCTGCCCCCACCTCATACCTGTGCTGCCCTGAGAGTTCAAAAAGAGCTCTACAAACTGACATCAGGAACCTGGACTGGTGAGTTTTCTTTCCCAGGGAAAAGAGCCGATGTTTGCGCTCCGAGTCCTGTGGCCCTGAGCCGGCAGCTGACTGCAAAAAATCCGAACATCGAAGGATAAGTCCCAGACAGGAGCTGCCCCCACCTCATACCTGTGCTGCCCTGAGAGTTCAAAAAGAGCTCTACAAACTGACATCAGGAACCTGGACTGGTGAGTTTTCTTTCCCAGGGAAAAGAGCCGATGTTTGCGCTCCGAGTCCTGTGGCCCTGAGCCGGCAGCTGACTGCAAAAAATCCGAACATCGAAGGATAAGTCCCAGACAGGAGCTGCCCACATCTCATACTTGTGCTGCCCTGAGAGTCCCAGGGGAGCCCTACAAACTGACATCAGGAACCTGGACTGGTGAGTTTTCTTTCCCAGGGAAAAGAGCCGATGTTTGTGCTCAGAGTCCTGTGGCCCTGAGCCGGCAGCTGAGTGCAAAAAATCCGAACATCGAAGGATAAGTCCCAGAAAGGAGCTGCCCCCACCTCATACCTGTGCTGCCCTGACAGTCCAAAAAAGCTCTACAAACTGACATCAGGAACCTGGACTGGTGAGTTTTCTTTCCCAGGTAAAAGAGCCGATGTTTGCGCTCCGAGTCCTGTGGCCCTGAGCGGGCAGCTGACCGCACAAATTCCGAACATCGAAGGATAAGTCCCAGACAGGAGCTGCCCCCTCCTCATACTTGTGCTGCCCTGAGAGTCCAAAAAGAGCCCTAAAAACTGACATCAGGAACCTGGACTGGTGAGTTTTCTTTCCCAGGGAAAAGAGCCGATGTTTGCGCCCCGAGTCCTGTGGCCGTGAGCCGGCAGCTGACCGCACAAATTCCGAACATCGAAGGATAAGTTCCAGAAAGGAGCTGCCCCCACCTCATACTTGTGCTGCCCTGAGAGTCCAAAAAGAGCTCTACAAACTGACATCAGGAACCTGGACTGGTGAGTTTTCTTTCCCAGGGAAAAGAGCCGATGTTTGCACTCCGAGTCCTGTGGCCCTGAGCCGGCAGCTGAGTGCAAAAAATCCGAACATTGAAGGATAAGTCCCAGACAGGAGCTGCCCCCACCTCATACTTGTGCTGCCCTGAGAGTCCCAGGGGAGCCCTCCAAACTGACATCAGGAACCTGGACTGGTGAGTTTTCTTTCCCAGGGAAAAGAGCCGATGTTTGCGTTCCGAGTCCTGTGGCCCTGAGCCGGCAGCTGACTGCAAAAAATCCGAACATCGAAGGATAAGTCCCAGACAGGAGCTGCCCCCTCCTCATACTTGTGCTGCCCTGACAGTCCCAGGGGAGCCCTACAAACTGACATCAGGAACCTGGACTGGTGAGTTTTCTTTCCCAGGGAAAAGAGCCGATGTTTGCGCTCCGAGTCCTGTGGCCCTGAGCCGGCAGCTGACTGCATAAAATCGGAACATCGAAGGATAAGTCCCAGACAGGAGCTGCCCCCACCTCATACCTGTGCTGCCCTGAGAGTTCAAAAAGAGCTCTACAAACTGACATCAGGAACCTGGACTGGTGAGTTTTCTTTCCCAGGGAAAAGAGCCGATGTTTGCGCTCCGAGTCCTGTGGCCCTGAGCCGGCAGCTGACTGCATAAAATCCGAACATCGAAGGATAAGTCCCAGACAGGAGCTGCCCCCACCTCATACCTGTGCTGCCCTGAGAGTTCAAAAAGAGCTCTACAAAGTGACATCAGGAACCTGGACTGGTGAGTTTTCTTTCCCAGGGAAAAGAGCCGATGTTTGCGCCCCGAGTCCTGTGGCCCTGAGCCGGCAGCTGACTGCATAACATCCGAACATCGAAGGATAAGTCCCAGACAGGAGCTGCCCCCACCTCATACCTCTGCTGCCCTGACAGTCCAAAAAAAGCTCTACAAACTGACATCAGGAACCTGGACTGGTGAGTTTTCTTTCCCAGGGAAAAGAGCCGATGTTTGCGCTCCGAGTCCTGTGGCCCTGAGCCGGCAGCTGACTGCAAAAAATCCGAACATCGAAGGATAAGTCCCAGACAGGAGCTGCCCCCACCTCATACTTGTGCTGCCCTGAGAGTCCCAAAAAGAGCCCTACAAACTGACATCAGGAACCTGGACTGGTGAGTTTTCTTTCCCAGGGAAAAGAGCCGATGTTTGTGCTCCGAGTCCTGTGGTCCGGAGCGGGCAGCTGAGTGCAAAAAATCCGAACATCGAAGGATAAGTCCCAGACAGGATCTGCCCCCACCTCATACTTGTGCTGCCCTGAGAGTCCCAGGGGAGCCCTACAAACTGACATCAGGAACCTGGACTGGTGAGTTTTCTTTCCCAGGGAAAAGAGCCGATGTTTGCGCTCCGAGTCCTGTGGCTCTGAGCCGGCAGCTGACTGCAAAAAATCGGAACATCGAAGGATAAGTCCCAGACAGGAGCTTCCCCCACCTCATACCTCTGTTGCCCTGACAGTCCAAAAAAAGCTCTACAAACTGACATCAGGAACCTGGACTGGTGAGTTTTCTTTCCCAGGTAAAAGAGCCGATGTTTGCGCTCCGAGTCCTGTGGCCCTGAGCGGGCAGCTGACCGCACAAATTCCGAACATCGAAGGATAAGTCCCAGACAGGAGCTGGCCCCTCCTCATACTTGTGCTGCCCTGAGAGTCCAAAAAGAGCCCTAAAAACTGACATCAGGAACCTGGACTGGTGAGTTTTCTTTCCCAGGGAAAAGAGCCGATGTTTGCGCTCCGAGTCCTGTGGCCCTGAGCCGGCAGCTGACTGCATAAAATCCGAACATCGAAGGATAAGTCCCAGACAGGAGCTGCCCCCACCTCATACCTGTGCTGCCCTGAGAGTTCAAAAAGAGCTCTACAAACTGACATCAGGAACCTGGACTGGTGAGTTTTCTTTCCCAGGGAAAAGAGCCGATGTTTGCGCTCCGAGTCCTGTGGCCCTGAGCCGGCAGCTGACTGCATAAAATCGGAACATCGAAGGATAAGTCCCAGACAGGAGCTTCCCCCACCTCATACCTCTGCTGCCCTGACAGTCCAAAAAAAGCTCTACAAACTGACATCAGGAACCTGGACTGGTGAGTTTTCTTTCCCAGGGAAAAGAGCCGATGTTTGCGCTCCGAGTCCTGTGGCCCTGAGCCGGCAGCTGACTGCAAAAAATCCGAACATCGAAGGATAAGTCCCAGACAGGAGCTGCCCCCACCTCATACTTGTGCTGCCCTGAGAGTCCCAAAAAGAGCCCTACAAACTGACATCAGGAACCTGGACTGGTGAGTTTTCTTTCCCAGGGAAAAGAGCCGATGTTTGTGCTCCGAGTCCTGTGGTCCGGAGCGGGCAGCTGAGTGCAAAAAATCCGAACATCGAAGGATAAGTCCCAGACAGGATCTGCCCCCACCTCATACTTGTGCTGCCCTGAGAGTCCCAGGGGAGCCCTACAAACTGACATCAGGAACCTGGACTGGTGAGTTTTCTTTCCCAGGGAAAAGAGCCGATGTTTGCGCTCCGAGTCCTGTGGCTCTGAGCCGGCAGCTGACTGCAAAAAATCGGAACATCGAAGGATAAGTCCCAGACAGGAGCTTCCCCCACCTCATACCTCTGTTGCCCTGACAGTCCAAAAAAAGCTCTACAAACTGACATCAGGAACCTGGACTGGTGAGTTTTCTTTCCCAGGTAAAAGAGCCGATGTTTGCGCTCCGAGTCCTGTGGCCCTGAGCGGGCAGCTGACCGCACAAATTCCGAACATCGAAGGATAAGTCCCAGACAGGAGCTGGCCCCTCCTCATACTTGTGCTGCCCTGAGAGTCCAAAAAGAGCCCTAAAAACTGACATCAGGAACCTGGACTGGTGAGTTTTCTTTCCCAGGGAAAAGAGCCGATGTTTGCGCTCCGAGTCCTGTGGCCCTGAGCCGGCAGCTGACTGCATAAAATCGGAACATCGAAGGATAAGTCCCAGACAGGAGCTGCCCCCACCTCATACCTGTGCTGCCCTGAGAGTTCATAAAGAGCTCTACAAACTGACATCAGGAACCTGGACTGGTGAGTTTTCTTTCCCAGGGAAAAGAGCCGATGTTTGCGCCCCGAGTCCTGTGGCCCTGAGCCGGCAGCTGAGTGCAAAAAATCCGAACATCGAAGGATAAGTCCCAGACAGGAGCTGCCCCCACCTCATACTTGTGCTGCCCTGAGAGTCCCAGGGGAGCCCTACAAACTGACATCAGGAACCTGGACTGGTGAGTTTTCTTTCCCAGGGAAAAGAGCCGATGTTTGCGCTCCGAGTCCTGTGGCTCTGAGCCGGCAGCTGACTGCAAAAAATCGGAACATCGAAGGATAAGTCCCAGACAGGAGCTTCCCCCACCTCATACCTCTGCTGCCCTGACAGTCCAAAAAAGCTCTACAAACTGACATCAGGAACCTGGACTGGTGAGTTTTCTTTCCCAGGTAAAAGAGCCGATGTTTGCGCTCCGAGTCCTGTGGCCCTGAGCCGGCAGCTGACTGCAAAAAATCCGAACATCGAAGGATAAGTCCCAGACAGGAGCTGCCCCCACCTCATACTTGTGCTGCCCTGAGAGTCCCAAAAAGAGCCCTACAAACTGACATCAGGAACCTGGACTGGTGAGTTTTCTTTCCCAGGGAAAAGAGCTGATGTTTGTGCTCAGAGTCCTGTGGCCCTGAGCCGGCAGCTGAGTGCAAAAAATCCGAACATCGAAGGATAAGTCCCAGACAGGAGCTGCCCCCACCTCATACTTGTGCTGCCCTGAGAGTCCCAGGGGAGCCCTACAAACTGACATCAGGAACCTGGACTGGTGAGTTTTCTTTCCCAGGGAAAAGAGCCGATGTTTGCGCTCCGAGTCCTGTGGCTCTGAGCCGGCAGCTGACTGCAAAAAATCGGAACATCGAAGGATAAGTCCCAGACAGGAGCTTCCCCCACCTCATACCTCTGCTGCCCTGACAGTCCAAAAAAAGCTCTACAAACTGACATCAGGAACCTGGACTGGTGAGTTTTCTTTCCCAGGTAAAAGAGCCGATGTTTGCGCTCCGAGTCCTGTGGCCCTGAGCGGGCAGCTGACCGCACAAATTCCGAACATCGAAGGATAAGTCCCAGAAAGGAGCTGGCCCCTCCTCATACTTGTGCTGCCCTGAGAGTCCAAAAAGAGCCCTAAAAACTGACATCAGGAACCTGGACTGGTGAGTTTTCTTTCCCAGGGAAAAGAGCCGATGTTTGCGCTCCGAGTCCTGTGGCCCTGAGCCGGCAGCTGACTGCAAAATATCCGAACATCGAAGGATAAGTCCCAGACAGGAGCTGCCCCCACGTCATACTTGTGCTGCCCTGAGAGTTCAAAAAGAGCTCTACAAACTGACATCAGGAACCTGGACTGGTGAGTTTTCTTTCCCAGGGAAAAGAGCCGATGTTTGCGCTCCGAGTCCTGTGGCCCTGAGCCGGCAGCTGACTGCATAAAATCCGAACATCGAAGGATAAGTCCCAGACAGGAGCTGCCCCCACCTCATACCTGTGCTGCCCTGAGAGTTCAAAAAGAGCTCTACAAACTGACATCAGGAACCTGGACTGGTGAGTTTTCTTTCCCAGGGAAAAGAGCCGATGTTTGCGCTCCGAGTCCTGTGGCCCTGAGCCGGCAGCTGACTGCATAAAATCCGAACATCGAAGGATAAGTCCCAGACAGGAGCTGCCCCCACCTCATACCTGTGCTGCCCTGAGAGTTCAAAAAGAGCTCTACAAACTGACATCAGGAACCTGGACTGGTGAGTTTTCTTTCCCAGGGAAAAGAGCCGATGTTTGCGCTCCGAGTCCTGTGGCTCTGAGCCGGCAGCTGACTGCAAAAAATCGGAACATCGAAGGATAAGTCCCAGACAGGAGCTTCCCCCACCTCATACCTCTGCTGCCCTGACAGTCCAAAAAAACTCTACAAACTGACATCAGGAACCTGGACTGGTGAGTTTTCTTTCCCAGGTAAAAGAGCCGATGTTTGCGCTCCGAGTCCTGTGGCCCTGAGCCGGCAGCTGACTGCAAAAAATCCGAACATCAAAGGATAAGTCCCAGACAGGAGCTGCCCCCACCTCATACTTGTGCTGCCCTGAGAGTCCCAAAAAGAGCCCTACAAACTGACATCAGGAACCTGGACTGGTGAGTTTTCTTTCCCAGGGAAAAGAGCCGATGTTTGTGCTCAGAGTCCTGTGGCCCTGAGCCGGCAGCTGAGTGCAAAAAATCCGAACATCGAAGGATAAGTCCCAGACAGGAGCTGCCCCCACCTCATACTTGTGCTGCCCTGAGAGTCCCAGGGGAGCCCTACAAACTGACATCAGGAACCTGGACTGGTGAGTTTTCTTTCCCAGGGAAAAGAGCCGATGTTTGCGCTCCGAGTCCTGTGGCTCTGAGCCGGCAGCTGACTGCAAAAAATCGGAACATCGAAGGATAAGTCCCAGACAGGAGCTTCCCCCACCTCATACCTCTGCTGCCCTGACAGTCCAAAAAAAGCTCTACAAACTGACATCAGGAACCTGGACTGGTGAGTTTTCTTTCCCAGGTAAAAGAGCCGATGTTTGCGCTCCGAGTCCTGTGGCCCTGAGCGGGCAGCTGACCGCACAAATTCCGAACATCGAAGGATAAGTCCCAGACAGGAGCTGCCCCCACCTCATACTTGTGCTGCCCTGAGAGTCCAAAAAGAGCCCTAAAAACTGACATCAGGAACCTGGACTGGTGAGTTTTCTTTCCCAGGGAAAAGAGCCGATGTTTGCGCTCCGAGTCCTGTGGCCCTGAGCCGGCAGCTGACTGCAAAATATCCGAACATCGAAGGATAAGTCCCAGACAGGAGCTGCCCCCACGTCATACTTGTGCTGCCCTGAGAGTTCAAAAAGAGCTCTACAAACTGACATCAAGAACCTGGACTGGTGAGTTTTCTTTCCCAGGGAAAAGAGCCGATGTTTGCGCTCCGAGTCCTGTGGCCCTGAGCCGGCAGCTGACTGCATAAAATCCGAACATCGAAGGATAAGTCCCAGACAGGAGCTGCCCCCACCTCATACCTGTGCTGCCCTGAGAGTTCAAAAAGAGCTCTACAAACTGACATCAGGAACCTGGACTGGTGAGTTTTCTTTCCCAGGGAAAAGAGCCGATGTTTGCGCTCCGAGTCCTGTGGCCCTGAGCCGGCAGCTGACTGCATAAAATCCGAACATCGAAGGATAAGTCCCAGACAGGAGCTGCCCCCACCTCATACCTGTGCTGCCCTGAGAGTTCAAAAAGAGCTCTACAAACTGACATCAGGAACCTGGACTGGTGAGTTTTCTTTCCCAGGGAAAAGAGCCGATGTTTGCGCTCCGAGTCCTGTGGCCCTGAGCCGGCAGCTGACTGCAAAAAATCCGAACATCGAAGGATAAGTCCCAGACAGGAGCTGCCCCCACCTCATACCTGTGCTGCCCTGAGAGTTCAAAAAGAGCTCTACAAACTGACATCAGGAACCTGGACTGGTGAGTTTTCTTTCCCAGGGAAAAGAGCCGATGTTTGCGCTCCGAGTCCTGTGGCCCTGAGCCAGCAGCTGACTGCAAAAAATCGGAATATCGAAGGATAAGTCCCAGACAGGAGCTGCCCACATCTCATACTTGTGCTGCCCTGAGAGTTCCAGGGGAGCCCTACGAAGTGACATCAGTAACCTGGACTGGTGAGTTTTCTTTCCCAGGGAAAAGAGCCGATGTTTGTGCTCAGAGTCCTGTGGCCCTGAGCCGGCAGCTGAGTGCAAAAAATCCGAACATCGAAGGATAAGTCCCAGACAGGAGCTGCCCCCACCTCATACCTGTGCTGCCCTGAGAGTTCAAAAAGAGCTCTAAAAACTGACATCAGTAACCTGGACTGGTGAGTTTTCTTTCCCAGGGAAAAGAGCCGATGTTTGCGCTCCGAGTCCTGTGGCCCTGAGCCAGCAGCTGACTGCAAAAAATCGGAACATCGAAGGATAAGTCCCAGACAGGAGCTGCCCACATCTCATACTTGTGCTGCCCTGAGAGTCCCAGGGGAGCCCTACAAACTGACATCAGGAACCTGGACTGGTGAGTTTTCTTTCCCAGGGAAAAGAGCCGATGTTTGTGCTCAGAGTCCTGTGGCCCTGAGCCGGCAGTTGAGTGCAAAAAATCCGAACATCGAAGGATAAGTCCCAGACAGGAGCTGCCCCCACCTCATACTTGTGCTGCCCTGACAGTCCAAAAAGAGCTCTACAAACTGACATCAGGAACCTGGACTGGTGAGTTTTCTTTCCCAGGGAAAAGAGCCGATGTTTGCACTCCGAGTCCTGTGGCCGTGAGCCGGCAGCTGACCGCACAAATTCCGAACATCGAAGGATAAGTTCCAGAAAGGAGCTGCCCCCACCTCATACTTGTGCTGCCCTGACAGTCCAAAAAGAGCTCTACAAACTGACATCAGGAACCTGGATGGTGAGTTTTCTTTCCCAGGGAAAAGAGCCGATGTTTGCGCTCCGAGTCCTGTGGCCCTGAGCCGGCAGCTGACTGCAAAAAATCCGAACATCGAAGGATAAGTCCCAGACAGGAGCTGCCCCCACCTCATACTTGTGCTGCCCTGAGAGTCCCAAAAAGAGCCCTACAAACTGACATCAGGAACCTGGACTGGTGAGTTTTCTTTCCCAGGGAAAAGAGCCGATGTTTGCGCTCCGAGTCCTGTGGTCCGGAGTGGGCAGCTGAGTGCAAAAAATCCGAACATCGAAGGATAAGTCCCAGACAGGATCTGCCCCCACCTCATACTTGTGCTGCCCTGAGAGTCCCAGGGGAGCCCTACAAATTGACATCAGGAACCTGGACTGGTGAGTTTTCTTTCCCAGGGAAAAGAGCCGATGTTTGTGCTCAGAGTCCTGTGGCCCTGAGCCGGCAGCTGAGTGCAAAAAATCCGAACATCGAAGGATAAGTCCCAGACAGGAGCTGCCCCCACCTCATACTTGTGCTGCCCTGAGAGTCCCAGGGGAGCCCTACAAACTGACATCAGGAACCTGGACTGGTGAGTTTTCTTTCCCAGGGAAAAGAGCCGATGTTTGCGCTCCGAGTCCTGTGGCTCTGAGCCGGCAGCTGACTGCAAAAAATCGGAACATCGAAGGATAAGTCCCAGACAGGAGCTTCCCCCACCTCATACCTCTGCTGCCCTGACAGTCCAAAAAAAGCTCTACAAACTGACATCAGGAACCTGGACTGGTGAGTTTTCTTTCCCAGGTAAAAGAGCCGATGTTTGCGCTCCGAGTCCTGTGGCCCTGAGCGGGCAGCTGACCGCACAAATTCCGAACATCGAAGGATAAGTCCCAGAAAGGAGCTGGCCCCTCCTCATACTTGTGCTGCCCTGAGAGTCCAAAAAGAGCCCTAAAAACTGACATCAGGAACCTGGACTGGTGAGTTTTCTTTCCCAGGGAAAAGAGCCGATGTTTGCGCTCCGAGTCCTGTGGCCCTGAGCCGGCAGCTGACTGTAAAATATCCGAACATCGAAGGATAAGTCCCAGACAGGAGCTGCCCCCACGTCATACTTGTGCTGCCCTGAGAGTTCAAAAAGAGCTCTACAAACTGACATCAGGAACCTGGACTGGTGAGTTTTCTTTCCCAGGGAAAAGAGCCGATGTTTGCGCTCCGAGTCCTGTGGCCCTGAGCCGGCAGCTGACTGCATAAAATCCGAACATCGAAGGATAAGTCCCAGACAGGAGCTGCCCCCACCTCATACCTGTGCTGCCCTGAGAGTTCAAAAAGAGCTCTACAAACTGACATCAGGAACCTGGACTGGTGAGTTTTCTTTCCCAGGGAAAAGAGCCGATGTTTGCGCTCCGAGTCCTGTGGCCCTGAGCCGGCAGCTGACTGCATAAAATCCGAACATCGAAGGATAAGTCCCAGACAGGAGCTGCCCCCACCTCATACCTGTGCTGCCCTGAGAGTTCAAAAAGAGCTCTACAAACTGACATCAGGAACCTGGACTGGTGAGTTTTCTTTCCCAGGGAAAAGAGCCGATGTTTGCGCTCCGAGTCCTGTGGCCCTGAGCCGGCAGCTGACTGCAAAAAATCCGAACATCGAAGGATAAGTCCCAGACAGGAGCTGCCCCCACCTCATACCTGTGCTGCCCTGAGAGTTCAAAAAGAGCTCTACAAACTGACATCAGGAACCTGGACTGGTGAGTTTTCTTTCCCAGGGAAAAGAGCCGATGTTTGCGCTCCGAGTCCTGTGGCCCTGAGCCGGCAGCTGACTGCAAAAAATCCGAACATCGAAGGATAAGTCCCAGACAGGAGCTGCCCACATCTCATACTTGTGCTGCCCTGAGAGTCCCAGGGGAGCCCTACAAACTGACATCAGGAACCTGGACTGGTGAGTTTTCTTTCCCAGGGAAAAGAGCCGATGTTTGTGCTCAGAGTCCTGTGGCCCTGAGCCGGCAGCTGAGTGCAAAAAATCCGAACATCGAAGGATAAGTCCCAGAAAGGAGCTGCCCCCACCTCATACCTGTGCTGCCCTGACAGTCCAAAAAAGCTCTACAAACTGACATCAGGAACCTGGACTGGTGAGTTTTCTTTCCCAGGTAAAAGAGCCGATGTTTGCGCTCCGAGTCCTGTGGCCCTGAGCGGGCAGCTGACCGCACAAATTCCGAACATCGAAGGATAAGTCCCAGACAGGAGCTGCCCCCTCCTCATACTTGTGCTGCCCTGAGAGTCCAAAAAGAGCCCTAAAAACTGACATCAGGAACCTGGACTGGTGAGTTTTCTTTCCCAGGGAAAAGAGCCGATGTTTGCGCCCCGAGTCCTGTGGCCGTGAGCCGGCAGCTGACCGCACAAATTCCGAACATCGAAGGATAAGTTCCAGAAAGGAGCTGCCCCCACCTCATACTTGTGCTGCCCTGAGAGTCCAAAAAGAGCTCTACAAACTGACATCAGGAACCTGGACTGGTGAGTTTTCTTTCCCAGGGAAAAGAGCCGATGTTTGCACTCCGAGTCCTGTGGCCCTGAGCCGGCAGCTGAGTGCAAAAAATCCGAACATTGAAGGATAAGTCCCAGACAGGAGCTGCCCCCACCTCATACTTGTGCTGCCCTGAGAGTCCCAGGGGAGCCCTCCAAACTGACATCAGGAACCTGGACTGGTGAGTTTTCTTTCCCAGGGAAAAGAGCCGATGTTTGCGTTCCGAGTCCTGTGGCCCTGAGCCGGCAGCTGACTGCAAAAAATCCGAACATCGAAGGATAAGTCCCAGACAGGAGCTGCCCCCTCCTCATACTTGTGCTGCCCTGACAGTCCCAGGGGAGCCCTACAAACTGACATCAGGAACCTGGACTGGTGAGTTTTCTTTCCCAGGGAAAAGAGCCGATGTTTGCGCTCCGAGTCCTGTGGCCCTGAGCCGGCAGCTGACTGCATAAAATCGGAACATCGAAGGATAAGTCCCAGACAGGAGCTGCCCCCACCTCATACCTGTGCTGCCCTGAGAGTTCAAAAAGAGCTCTACAAACTGACATCAGGAACCTGGACTGGTGAGTTTTCTTTCCCAGGGAAAAGAGCCGATGTTTGCGCTCCGAGTCCTGTGGCCCTGAGCCGGCAGCTGACTGCATAAAATCCGAACATCGAAGGATAAGTCCCAGACAGGAGCTGCCCCCACCTCATACCTGTGCTGCCCTGAGAGTTCAAAAAGAGCTCTACAAAGTGACATCAGGAACCTGGACTGGTGAGTTTTCTTTCCCAGGGAAAAGAGCCGATGTTTGCGCCCCGAGTCCTGTGGCCCTGAGCCGGCAGCTGACTGCATAACATCCGAACATCGAAGGATAAGTCCCAGACAGGAGCTGCCCCCACCTCATACCTCTGCTGCCCTGACAGTCCAAAAAAAGCTCTACAAACTGACATCAGGAACCTGGACTGGTGAGTTTTCTTTCCCAGGGAAAAGAGCCGATGTTTGCGCTCCGAGTCCTGTGGCCCTGAGCCGGCAGCTGACTGCAAAAAATCCGAACATCGAAGGATAAGTCCCAGACAGGAGCTGCCCCCACCTCATACTTGTGCTGCCCTGAGAGTCCCAAAAAGAGCCCTACAAACTGACATCAGGAACCTGGACTGGTGAGTTTTCTTTCCCAGGGAAAAGAGCCGATGTTTGTGCTCCGAGTCCTGTGGTCCGGAGCGGGCAGCTGAGTGCAAAAAATCCGAACATCGAAGGATAAGTCCCAGACAGGATCTGCCCCCACCTCATACTTGTGCTGCCCTGAGAGTCCCAGGGGAGCCCTACAAACTGACATCAGGAACCTGGACTGGTGAGTTTTCTTTCCCAGGGAAAAGAGCCGATGTTTGCGCTCCGAGTCCTGTGGCTCTGAGCCGGCAGCTGACTGCAAAAAATCGGAACATCGAAGGATAAGTCCCAGACAGGAGCTTCCCCCACCTCATACCTCTGTTGCCCTGACAGTCCAAAAAAAGCTCTACAAACTGACATCAGGAACCTGGACTGGTGAGTTTTCTTTCCCAGGTAAAAGAGCCGATGTTTGCGCTCCGAGTCCTGTGGCCCTGAGCGGGCAGCTGACCGCACAAATTCCGAACATCGAAGGATAAGTCCCAGACAGGAGCTGGCCCCTCCTCATACTTGTGCTGCCCTGAGAGTCCAAAAAGAGCCCTAAAAACTGACATCAGGAACCTGGACTGGTGAGTTTTCTTTCCCAGGGAAAAGAGCCGATGTTTGCGCTCCGAGTCCTGTGGCCCTGAGCCGGCAGCTGACTGCATAAAATCCGAACATCGAAGGATAAGTCCCAGACAGGAGCTGCCCCCACCTCATACCTGTGCTGCCCTGAGAGTTCAAAAAGAGCTCTACAAACTGACATCAGGAACCTGGACTGGTGAGTTTTCTTTCCCAGGGAAAAGAGCCGATGTTTGCGCTCCGAGTCCTGTGGCCCTGAGCCGGCAGCTGACTGCATAAAATCGGAACATCGAAGGATAAGTCCCAGACAGGAGCTTCCCCCACCTCATACCTCTGCTGCCCTGACAGTCCAAAAAAAGCTCTACAAACTGACATCAGGAACCTGGACTGGTGAGTTTTCTTTCCCAGGGAAAAGAGCCGATGTTTGCGCTCCGAGTCCTGTGGCCCTGAGCCGGCAGCTGACTGCAAAAAATCCGAACATCGAAGGATAAGTCCCAGACAGGAGCTGCCCCCACCTCATACTTGTGCTGCCCTGAGAGTCCCAAAAAGAGCCCTACAAACTGACATCAGGAACCTGGACTGGTGAGTTTTCTTTCCCAGGGAAAAGAGCCGATGTTTGTGCTCCGAGTCCTGTGGTCCGGAGCGGGCAGCTGAGTGCAAAAAATCCGAACATCGAAGGATAAGTCCCAGACAGGATCTGCCCCCACCTCATACTTGTGCTGCCCTGAGAGTCCCAGGGGAGCCCTACAAACTGACATCAGGAACCTGGACTGGTGAGTTTTCTTTCCCAGGGAAAAGAGCCGATGTTTGCGCTCCGAGTCCTGTGGCTCTGAGCCGGCAGCTGACTGCAAAAAATCGGAACATCGAAGGATAAGTCCCAGACAGGAGCTTCCCCCACCTCATACCTCTGTTGCCCTGACAGTCCAAAAAAAGCTCTACAAACTGACATCAGGAACCTGGACTGGTGAGTTTTCTTTCCCAGGTAAAAGAGCCGATGTTTGCGCTCCGAGTCCTGTGGCCCTGAGCGGGCAGCTGACCGCACAAATTCCGAACATCGAAGGATAAGTCCCAGACAGGAGCTGGCCCCTCCTCATACTTGTGCTGCCCTGAGAGTCCAAAAAGAGCCCTAAAAACTGACATCAGGAACCTGGACTGGTGAGTTTTCTTTCCCAGGGAAAAGAGCCGATGTTTGCGCTCCGAGTCCTGTGGCCCTGAGCCGGCAGCTGACTGCATAAAATCGGAACATCGAAGGATAAGTCCCAGACAGGAGCTGCCCCCACCTCATACCTGTGCTGCCCTGAGAGTTCATAAAGAGCTCTACAAACTGACATCAGGAACCTGGACTGGTGAGTTTTCTTTCCCAGGGAAAAGAGCCGATGTTTGCGCCCCGAGTCCTGTGGCCCTGAGCCGGCAGCTGACTGCATAACATCCGAACATCGAAGGATAAGTCCCAGACAGGAGCTGCCCCCACCTCATACCTCTGCTGCCCTGACAGTCCAAAAAAAGCTCTACAAACTGACATCAGGAACCTGGACTGGTGAGTTTTCTTTCCCAGGGAAAAGAGCCGATGTTTGCGCTCCGAGTCCTGTGGCCCTGAGCCGGCAGCTGACTGCAAAAAATCCGAACATCGAAGGATAAGTCCCAGACAGGAGCTGCCCCCACCTCATACTTGTGCTGCCCTGAGAGTCCCAAAAAGAGCCCTACAAACTGACATCAGGAACCTGGCCTGGTGAGTTTTCTTTCCCAGGGAAAAGAGCCGATGTTTGTGCTCCGAGTCCTGTGGTCCGGAGCGGGCAGCTGAGTGCAAAAAATCCGAACATCGAAGGATAAGTCCCAGACAGGATCTGCCCCCACCTCATACTTGTGCTGCCCTGAGAGTCCCAGGGGAGCCCTACAAACTGACATCAGGAACCTGGACTGGTGAGTTTTCTTTCCCAGGGAAAAGAGCCGATGTTTGCGCTCCGAGTCCTGTGGCTCTGAGCCGGCAGCTGACTGCAAAAAATCGGAACATCGAAGGATAAGTCCCAGACAGGAGCTTCCCCCATCTCATACCTCTGTTGCCCTGACAGTCCAAAAAAAGCTCTACAAACTGACATCAGGAACCTGGACTGGTGAGTTTTCTTTCCCAGGTAAAAGAGCCGATGTTTGCGCTCCGAGTCCTGTGGCCCTGAGCGGGCAGCTGACCGCACAAATTCCGAACATCGAAGGATAAGTCCCAGACAGGAGCTGGCCCCTCCTCATACTTGTGCTGCCCTGAGAGTCCAAAAAGAGCCCTAAAAACTGACATCAGGAACCTGGACTGGTGAGTTTTCTTTCCCAGGGAAAAGAGCCGATGTTTGCGCTCCGAGTCCTGTGGCCCTGAGCCGGCAGCTGACTGCAAAATATCCGAACATCGAAGGATAAGTCCCAGACAGGAGCTGCCCCCACCTCATACTTGTGCTGCCCTGAGAGTTCAAAAAGAGCTCTACAAACTGACATCAGGAACCTGGACTGGTGAGTTTTCTTTCCCAGGGAAAAGAGCCGATGTTTGCGCTCCGAGTCCTGTGGCCCTGAGCCGGCAGCTGACTGCATAAAATCCGAACATCGAAGGATAAGTCCCAGACAGGAGCTGCCCCCACCTCATACCTGTGCTGCCCTGAGAGTTCAAAAAGAGCTCTACAAACTGACATCAGGAACCTGGACTGGTGAGTTTTCTTTCCCAGGGAAAAGAGCCGATGTTTGTGCTCCGAGTCCTGTGGCCCTGAGCCGGCAGCTGACTGCATAAAATCGGAACATCGAAGGATAAGTCCAAGACAGGAGCTTCCCCCACCTCATACCTCTGCTGCCCTGACAGTCCAAAAAAAGCTCTACAAACTGACATCAGGAACCTGGACTGGTGAGTTTTCTTTCCCAGGGAAAAGAGCCGATGTTTGCGCTCCGAGTCCTGTGGCCCTGAGCCGGCAGCTGACTGCAAAAAATCCGAACATCGAAGGATAAGTCCCAGACAGGAGCTGCCCCCACCTCATACTTGTGCTGCCCTGAGAGTCCCAAAAAGAGCCCTACAAACTGACATCAGGAACCTGGACTGGTGAGTTTTCTTTCCCAGGGAAAAGAGCCGATGTTTGTGCTCCGAGTCCTGTGGTCCGGAGCGGGCAGCTGAGTGCAAAAAATCCGAACATCGAAGGATAAGTCCCAGACAGGATCTGCCCCCACCTCATACTTGTGCTGCCCTGAGAGTCCCAGGGGAGCCCTACAAACTGACATCAGGAACCTGGACTGGTGAGTTTTCTTTCCCAGGGAAAAGAGCCGATGTTTGCGCTCCGAGTCCTGTGGCTCTGAGCCGGCAGCTGACTGCAAAAAATCGGAACATCGAAGGATAAGTCACAGACAGGAGCTTCCCCCACCTCATACCTCTGTTGCCCTGACAGTCCAAAAAAAGCTCTACAAACTGACATCAGGAACCTGGACTGGTGAGTTTTCTTTCCCAGGTAAAAGAGCCGATGTTTGCGCTCCGAGTCCTGTGGCCCTGAGCGGGCAGCTGACCGCACAAATTCCGAACATCGAAGGATAAGTCCCAGACAGGAGCTGGCCCCTCCTCATACTTGTGCTGCCCTGAGAGTCCAAAAAGAGCCCTAAAAACTGACATCAGGAACCTGGACTGGTGAGTTTTCTTTCCCAGGGAAAAGAGCCGATGTTTGCGCTCCGAGTCCTGTGGCCCTGAGCCGGCAGCTGACTGCAAAATATCCGAACATCGAAGGATAAGTCCCAGACAGGAGCTGCCCCCACCTCATACTTGTGCTGCCCTGAGAGTTCAAAAAGAGCTCTACAAACTGACATCAGGAACCTGGACTGGTGAGTTTTCTTTCCCAGGGAAAAGAGCCGATGTTTGCGCTCCGAGTCCTGTGGCCCTGAGCCGGCAGCTGACTGCATAAAATCCGAACATCGAAGGATAAGTCCCAGACAGGAGCTGCCCCCACCTCATACCTGTGCTGCCCTGAGAGTTCAAAAAGAGCTCTACAAACTGACATCAGGAACCTGGACTGGTGAGTTTTCTTTCCCAGGGAAAAGAGCCGATGTTTGCGCTCCGAGTCCTGTGGCCCTGAGCCGGCAGCTGACTGCATAAAATCCGAACATCGAAGGATAAGTCCCAGACAGGAGCTGCCCCCACCTCATACCTGTGCTGCCCTGAGAGTTCAAAAAGAGCTCTACAAACTGACATCAGGAACCTGGACTGGTGAGTTTTCTTTCCCAGGGAAAAGAGCCAATGTTTGCGCTCCGAGTCCTGTGGCCTTGAGCCGGCAGCTGACTGCAAAAAATCCGAACATCGAAGGATAAGTCCCAGACAGGAGCTGCCCCCACCTCATACCTGTGCTGCCCTGAGAGTTCAAAAAGAGCTCTACAAACTGACATCAGGAACCTGGACTGGTGAGTTTTCTTTCCCAGGGAAAAGAGCCGATGTTTGCGCTCCGAGTCCTGTGGCCCTGAGCCGGCAGCTGACTGCAAAAAATCCGAACACCGAAGGATAAGTCCCAGACAGGAGCCGCCCACATCTCATACTTGTGCTGCCCTGAGAGTCCCAGGGGAGCCCTACAAACTGACATCAGGAACCTGGACTGGTGAGTTTTCTTTCCCAGGGAAAAGAGCCGATGTTTGTGCTCAGAGTCCTGTGGCCCTGAGCCGGCAGCTGAGTGCAAAAAATCCGAACATCGAAGGATAAGTCCCAGACAGGAGCTGCCCCCACCTCATACCTGTGCTGCCCTGACAGTCCAAAAAAGCTCTACAAACTGACATCAGGAACCTGGACTGGTGAGTTTTCTTTCCCAGGTAAAAGAGCCGATGTTTGCGCTCCGAGTCCTGTGGCCCTGAGCGGGCAGCTGACCGCACAAATTCCGAACATCGAAGGATAAGTTCCAGAAAGGAGCTGCCCCCACCTCATACTTGTGCTGCCCTGAGAGTCCAAAAAGAGCTCTACAAACTGACATCAGGAACCTGGACTGGTGAGTTTTCTTTCCCAGGGAAAAGAGCCGATGTTTGCACTCCGAGTCCTGTGGCCCTGAGCCGGCAGCTGAGTGCAAAAAATCCGAACATTGAAGGATAAGTCCCAGACAGGAGCTGCCCCCACCTCATACTTGTGCTGCCCTGAGAGTCCCAGGGGAGCCCTCCAAACTGACATCAGGAACCTGGACTGGTGAGTTTTCTTTCCCAGGGAAAAGAGCCGATGTTTGCGTTCCGAGTCCTGTGGCCCTGAGCCGGCAGCTGACTGCAAAAAATCCGAACATCGAAGGATAAGTCCCAGACAGGAGCTGCCCCCTCCTCATACTTGTGCTGCCCTGACAGTCCCAAAAAGAGCCCTACAAACTGACATCAGGAACCTGGACTGGTGAGTTTTCTTTCCCAGGGAAAAGAGCCGATGTTTGCGCTCCGAGTCCTGTGGTCCGGAGCGGGCAGCTGAGTGCAAAAAATCCGAACATCGAAGGATAAGTCCCAGACAGGAGCTGCCCCCACCTCATACCTGTGCTGCCCTGAGAGTTCAAAAAGAGCTCTACAAACTGACATCAGGAACCTGGACTGGTGAGTTTTCTTTCCCAGGGAAAAGAGCCGATGTTTGCGCTCCGAGTCCTGTGGCCCTGAGCCGGCAGCTGACTGCAAAAAATCCGAACATCGAAGGATAAGTCCCAGACAGGAGCTGCCCACATCTCATACTTGTGCTGCCCTGAGAGTCCCAGGGGAGCCCTACAAACTGACATCAGGAACCTGGACTGGTGAGTTTTCTTTCCCAGGGAAAAGAGCCGATGTTTGCGCTCCGAGTCCTGTGGCCCTGAGCCGGCAGCTGACTGCAAAAAATCCGAACATCGAAGGATAAGTCCCAGACAGGAGCTGCCCACATCTCATACTTGTGCTGCCCTGAGAGTCCCAGGGGAGCCCTACAAACTGACATCAGGAACCTGGACTGGTGAGTTTTCTTTCCCAGGGAAAAGAGCCGATGTTTGTGCTCAGAGTCCTGTGGCCCTGAGCCGGCAGCTGAGTGCAAAAAATCCGAACATCGAAGGATAAGTCCCAGACAGGAGCTGCCCCCACCTCATACCTGTGCTGCCCTGACAGTCCAAAAAAGCTCTACAAACTGACATCAGGAACCTGGACTGGTGAGTTTTCTTTCCCAGGTAAAAGAGCCGATGTTTGCGCTCCGAGTCCTGTGGCCCTGAGCGGGCAGCTGACCGCACAAATTCCGAACATCGAAGGATAAGTTCCAGAAAGGAGCTGCCCCCACCTCATACTTGTGCTGCCCTGAGAGTCCAAAAAGAGCTCTACAAACTGACATCAGGAACCTGGACTGGTGAGTTTTCTTTCCCAGGGAAAAGAGCCGATGTTTGCACTCCGAGTCCTGTGGCCCTGAGCCGGCAGCTGAGTGCAAAAAATCCGAACATTGAAGGATAAGTCCCAGACAGGAGCTGCCCCCACCTCATACTTGTGCTGCCCTGAGAGTCCCAGGGGAGCCCTCCAAACTGACATCAGGAACCTGGACTGGTGAGTTTTCTTTCCCAGGGAAAAGAGCCGATGTTTGCGTTCCGAGTCCTGTGGCCCTGAGCCGGCAGCTGACTGCAAAAAATCCGAACATCGAAGGATAAGTCCCAGACAGGAGCTGCCCCCTCCTCATACTTGTGCTGCCCTGACAGTCCCAGGGGAGCCCTACAAACTGACATCAGGAACCTGGACTGGTGAGTTTTCTTCCCCAGGGAAAAGAGCCGATGTTTGCGCTCCGAGTCCTGTGGCCCTGAGCCGGCAGCTGACTGCAAAAAATCCGAACATCGAAGGATAAGTCCCAGACAGGAGCTGCCCCCACCTCATACTTGTGCTGCCCTGAGAGTCCCAAAAAGAGCCCTACAAACTGACATCAGGAACCTGGACTGGTGAGTTTTCTTTCCCAGGGAAAAGAGCCGATGTTTGCGCTCCGAGTCCTGTGGTCCGGAGCGGGCAGCTGAGTGCAAAAAATCCGAACATCGAAGGATAAGTCCCAGACAGGAGCTGCCCCCACCTCATACCTGTGCTGCCCTGAGAGTTCAAAAAGAGCTCTACAAACTGACATCAGGAACCTGGACTGGTGAGTTTTCTTTCCCAGGGAAAAGAGCCGATGTTTGCGCTCCGAGTCCTGTGGCCCTGAGCCGGCAGCTGACTGCAAAAAATCCGAACATCGAAGGATAAGTCCCAGACAGGAGCTGCCCACATTTCATACTTGTGCTGCCCTGAGAGTCCCAGGGGAGCCCTACAAACTGACATCAGGAACCTGGACTGGTGAGTTTTCTTTCCCAGGGAAAAGAGCCGATGTTTGCGCTCCGAGTCCTGTGGCCCTGAGCCGGCAGCTGACTGCAAAAAATCCGAACATCGAAGGATAAGTCCCAGACAGGAGCTGCCCACATCTCATACTTGTGCTGCCCTGAGAGTCCCAGGGGAGCCCTACAAACTGACATCAGGAACCTGGACTGGTGAGTTTTCTTTCCCAGGGAAAAGAGCCGATGTTTGTGCTCAGAGTCCTGTGGCCCTGAGCCGGCAGCTGAGTGCAAAAAATCCGAACATCGAAGGATAAGTCCCAGACAGGAGCTGCCCCCACCTCATACCTGTGCTGCCCTGACAGTCCAAAAAAGCTCTACAAACTGACATCAGGAACCTGGACTGGTGAGTTTTCTTTCCCAGGGAAAAGAGCCGATGTTTGCACTCCGAGTCCTGTGGCCCTGAGCCGGCAGCTGAGTGCAAAAAATCCGAACATTGAAGGATAAGTCCCAGACAGGAGCTGCCCCCACCTCATACTTGTGCTGCCCTGAGAGTCCCAGGGGAGCCCTCCAAACTGACATCAGGAACCTGGACTGGTGAGTTTTCTTTCCCAGGGAAAAGAGCCAATGTTTGCGTTCCGAGTCCTGTGGCCCTGAGCCGGCAGCTGACTGCAAAAAATCCGAACATCGAAGGATAAGTCCCAGACAGGAGCTGCCCCCTCCTCATACTTGTGCTGCCCTGACAGTCCCAGGGGAGCCCTACAAACTGACATCAGGAACCTGGACTGGTGAGTTTTCTTTCCCAGGGAAAAGAGCCGATGTTTGCGCTCCGAGTCCTGTGGCCCTGAGCCAGCAGCTGACTGCATAAAATCGGAACATCGAAGGATAAGTCCCAGACAGGAGCTTCCCCCACCTCATACCTCTGCTGCCCTGACAGTCCAAAAAAAGCTCTACAAACTGACATCAGGAACCTGGACTGGTGAGTTTTCTTTCCCAGGTAAAAGAGCCGATGTTTGCGCTCCGAGTCCTGTGGCCCTGAGCGGGCAGCTGACCGCACAAATTCCGAACATCGAAGGATAAGTCCCAGAAAGGAGCTGGCCCCTCCTCATACTTGTGCTGCCCTGAGAGTCCAAAAAGAGCCCTAAAAACTGACATCAGGAACCTGGACTGGTGAGTTTTCTTTCCCAGGGAAAAGAGCCGATGTTTGCGCTCCGAGTCCTGTGGCCCTGAGCCGGCAGCTGACTGTAAAATATCCGAACATCGAAGGATAAGTCCCAGACAGGAGCTGCCCCCACGTCATACTTGTGCTGCCCTGAGAGTTCAAAAAGAGCTCTACAAACTGACATCAGGAACCTGGACTGGTGAGTTTTCTTTCCCAGGGAAAAGAGCCGATGTTTGCGCTCCGAGTCCTGTGGCCCTGAGCCGGCAGCTGACTGCATAAAATCCGAACATCGAAGGATAAGTCCCAGACAGGAGCTGCCCCCACCTCATACCTGTGCTGCCCTGAGAGTTCAAAAAGAGCTCTACAAACTGACATCAGGAACCTGGACTGGTGAGTTTTCTTTCCCAGGGAAAAGAGCCGATGTTTGCGCTCCGAGTCCTGTGGCCCTGAGCCGGCAGCTGACTGCATAAAATCCGAACATCGAAGGATAAGTCCCAGACAGGAGCTGCCCCCACCTCATACCTGTGCTGCCCTGAGAGTTCAAAAAGAGCTCTACAAACTGACATCAGGAACCTGGACTGGTGAGTTTTCTTTCCCAGGGAAAAGAGCCGATGTTTGCGCTCCGAGTCCTGTGGCCCTGAGCCGGCAGCTGACTGCAAAAAATCCGAACATCGAAGGATAAGTCCCAGACAGGAGCTGCCCCCACCTCATACCTGTGCTGCCCTGAGAGTTCAAAAAGAGCTCTACAAACTGACATCAGGAACCTGGACTGGTGAGTTTTCTTTCCCAGGGAAAAGAGCCGATGTTTGCGCTCCGAGTCCTGTGGCCCTGAGCCGGCAGCTGACTGCAAAAAATCCGAACATCGAAGGATAAGTCCCAGACAGGAGCTGCCCACATCTCATACTTGTGCTGCCCTGAGAGTCCCAGGGGAGCCCTACAAACTGACATCAGGAACCTGGACTGGTGAGTTTTCTTTCCCAGGGAAAAGAGCCGATGTTTGTGCTCAGAGTCCTGTGGCCCTGAGCCGGCAGCTGAGTGCAAAAAATCCGAACATCGAAGGATAAGTCCCAGAAAGGAGCTGCCCCCACCTCATACCTGTGCTGCCCTGACAGTCCAAAAAAGCTCTACAAACTGACATCAGGAACCTGGACTGGTGAGTTTTCTTTCCCAGGTAAAAGAGCCGATGTTTGCGCTCCGAGTCCTGTGGCCCTGAGCGGGCAGCTGACCGCACAAATTCCGAACATCGAAGGATAAGTCCCAGACAGGAGCTGCCCCCTCCTCATACTTGTGCTGCCCTGAGAGTCCAAAAAGAGCCCTAAAAACTGACATCAGGAACCTGGACTGGTGAGTTTTCTTTCCCAGGGAAAAGAGCCGATGTTTGCGCCCCGAGTCCTGTGGCCGTGAGCCGGCAGCTGACCGCACAAATTCCGAACATCGAAGGATAAGTTCCAGAAAGGAGCTGCCCCCACCTCATACTTGTGCTGCCCTGAGAGTCCAAAAAGAGCTCTACAAACTGACATCAGGAACCTGGACTGGTGAGTTTTCTTTCCCAGGGAAAAGAGCCGATGTTTGCACTCCGAGTCCTGTGGCCCTGAGCCGGCAGCTGAGTGCAAAAAATCCGAACATTGAAGGATAAGTCCCAGACAGGAGCTGCCCCCACCTCATACTTGTGCTGCCCTGAGAGTCCCAGGGGAGCCCTCCAAACTGACATCAGGAACCTGGACTGGTGAGTTTTCTTTCCCAGGGAAAAGAGCCGATGTTTGCGTTCCGAGTCCTGTGGCCCTGAGCCGGCAGCTGACTGCAAAAAATCCGAACATCGAAGGATAAGTCCCAGACAGGAGCTGCCCCCTCCTCATACTTGTGCTGCCCTGACAGTCCCAGGGGAGCCCTACAAACTGACATCAGGAACCTGGACTGGTGAGTTTTCTTTCCCAGGGAAAAGAGCCGATGTTTGCGCTCCGAGTCCTGTGGCCCTGAGCCGGCAGCTGACTGCATAAAATCGGAACATCGAAGGATAAGTCCCAGACAGGAGCTGCCCCCACCTCATACCTGTGCTGCCCTGAGAGTTCAAAAAGAGCTCTACAAACTGACATCAGGAACCTGGACTGGTGAGTTTTCTTTCCCAGGGAAAAGAGCCGATGTTTGCGCTCCGAGTCCTGTGGCCCTGAGCCGGCAGCTGACTGCATAAAATCCGAACATCGAAGGATAAGTCCCAGACAGGAGCTGCCCCCACCTCATACCTGTGCTGCCCTGAGAGTTCAAAAAGAGCTCTACAAAGTGACATCAGGAACCTGGACTGGTGAGTTTTCTTTCCCAGGGAAAAGAGCCGATGTTTGCGCCCCGAGTCCTGTGGCCCTGAGCCGGCAGCTGACTGCATAACATCCGAACATCGAAGGATAAGTCCCAGACAGGAGCTGCCCCCACCTCATACCTCTGCTGCCCTGACAGTCCAAAAAAAGCTCTACAAACTGACATCAGGAACCTGGACTGGTGAGTTTTCTTTCCCAGGGAAAAGAGCCGATGTTTGCGCTCCGAGTCCTGTGGCCCTGAGCCGGCAGCTGACTGCAAAAAATCCGAACATCGAAGGATAAGTCCCAGACAGGAGCTGCCCCCACCTCATACTTGTGCTGCCCTGAGAGTCCCAAAAAGAGCCCTACAAACTGACATCAGGAACCTGGACTGGTGAGTTTTCTTTCCCAGGGAAAAGAGCCGATGTTTGTGCTCCGAGTCCTGTGGTCCGGAGCGGGCAGCTGAGTGCAAAAAATCCGAACATCGAAGGATAAGTCCCAGACAGGATCTGCCCCCACCTCATACTTGTGCTGCCCTGAGAGTCCCAGGGGAGCCCTACAAACTGACATCAGGAACCTGGACTGGTGAGTTTTCTTTCCCAGGGAAAAGAGCCGATGTTTGCGCTCCGAGTCCTGTGGCTCTGAGCCGGCAGCTGACTGCAAAAAATCGGAACATCGAAGGATAAGTCCCAGACAGGAGCTTCCCCCACCTCATACCTCTGTTGCCCTGACAGTCCAAAAAAAGCTCTACAAACTGACATCAGGAACCTGGACTGGTGAGTTTTCTTTCCCAGGTAAAAGAGCCGATGTTTGCGCTCCGAGTCCTGTGGCCCTGAGCGGGCAGCTGACCGCACAAATTCCGAACATCGAAGGATAAGTCCCAGACAGGAGCTGGCCCCTCCTCATACTTGTGCTGCCCTGAGAGTCCAAAAAGAGCCCTAAAAACTGACATCAGGAACCTGGACTGGTGAGTTTTCTTTCCCAGGGAAAAGAGCCGATGTTTGCGCTCCGAGTCCTGTGGCCCTGAGCCGGCAGCTGACTGCATAAAATCCGAACATCGAAGGATAAGTCCCAGACAGGAGCTGCCCCCACCTCATACCTGTGCTGCCCTGAGAGTTCAAAAAGAGCTCTACAAACTGACATCAGGAACCTGGACTGGTGAGTTTTCTTTCCCAGGGAAAAGAGCCGATGTTTGCGCTCCGAGTCCTGTGGCCCTGAGCCGGCAGCTGACTGCATAAAATCGGAACATCGAAGGATAAGTCCCAGACAGGAGCTTCCCCCACCTCATACCTCTGCTGCCCTGACAGTCCAAAAAAAGCTCTACAAACTGACATCAGGAACCTGGACTGGTGAGTTTTCTTTCCCAGGGAAAAGAGCCGATGTTTGCGCTCCGAGTCCTGTGGCCCTGAGCCGGCAGCTGACTGCAAAAAATCCGAACATCGAAGGATAAGTCCCAGACAGGAGCTGCCCCCACCTCATACTTGTGCTGCCCTGAGAGTCCCAAAAAGAGCCCTACAAACTGACATCAGGAACCTGGACTGGTGAGTTTTCTTTCCCAGGGAAAAGAGCCGATGTTTGTGCTCCGAGTCCTGTGGTCCGGAGCGGGCAGCTGAGTGCAAAAAATCCGAACATCGAAGGATAAGTCCCAGACAGGATCTGCCCCCACCTCATACTTGTGCTGCCCTGAGAGTCCCAGGGGAGCCCTACAAACTGACATCAGGAACCTGGACTGGTGAGTTTTCTTTCCCAGGGAAAAGAGCCGATGTTTGCGCTCCGAGTCCTGTGGCTCTGAGCCGGCAGCTGACTGCAAAAAATCGGAACATCGAAGGATAAGTCCCAGACAGGAGCTTCCCCCACCTCATACCTCTGTTGCCCTGACAGTCCAAAAAAAGCTCTACAAACTGACATCAGGAACCTGGACTGGTGAGTTTTCTTTCCCAGGTAAAAGAGCCGATGTTTGCGCTCCGAGTCCTGTGGCCCTGAGCGGGCAGCTGACCGCACAAATTCCGAACATCGAAGGATAAGTCCCAGACAGGAGCTGGCCCCTCCTCATACTTGTGCTGCCCTGAGAGTCCAAAAAGAGCCCTAAAAACTGACATCAGGAACCTGGACTGGTGAGTTTTCTTTCCCAGGGAAAAGAGCCGATGTTTGCGCTCCGAGTCCTGTGGCCCTGAGCCGGCAGCTGACTGCATAAAATCGGAACATCGAAGGATAAGTCCCAGACAGGAGCTGCCCCCACCTCATACCTGTGCTGCCCTGAGAGTTCATAAAGAGCTCTACAAACTGACATCAGGAACCTGGACTGGTGAGTTTTCTTTCCCAGGGAAAAGAGCCGATGTTTGCGCCCCGAGTCCTGTGGCCCTGAGCCGGCAGCTGACTGCATAACATCCGAACATCGAAGGATAAGTCCCAGACAGGAGCTGCCCCCACCTCATACCTCTGCTGCCCTGACAGTCCAAAAAAAGCTCTACAAACTGACATCAGGAACCTGGACTGGTGAGTTTTCTTTCCCAGGGAAAAGAGCCGATGTTTGCGCTCCGAGTCCTGTGGCCCTGAGCCGGCAGCTGACTGCAAAAAATCCGAACATCGAAGGATAAGTCCCAGACAGGAGCTGCCCCCACCTCATACTTGTGCTGCCCTGAGAGTCCCAAAAAGAGCCCTACAAACTGACATCAGGAACCTGGCCTGGTGAGTTTTCTTTCCCAGGGAAAAGAGCCGATGTTTGTGCTCCGAGTCCTGTGGTCCGGAGCGGGCAGCTGAGTGCAAAAAATCCGAACATCGAAGGATAAGTCCCAGACAGGATCTGCCCCCACCTCATACTTGTGCTGCCCTGAGAGTCCCAGGGGAGCCCTACAAACTGACATCAGGAACCTGGACTGGTGAGTTTTCTTTCCCAGGGAAAAGAGCCGATGTTTGCGCTCCGAGTCCTGTGGCTCTGAGCCGGCAGCTGACTGCAAAAAATCGGAACATCGAAGGATAAGTCCCAGACAGGAGCTTCCCCCATCTCATACCTCTGTTGCCCTGACAGTCCAAAAAAAGCTCTACAAACTGACATCAGGAACCTGGACTGGTGAGTTTTCTTTCCCAGGTAAAAGAGCCGATGTTTGCGCTCCGAGTCCTGTGGCCCTGAGCGGGCAGCTGACCGCACAAATTCCGAACATCGAAGGATAAGTCCCAGACAGGAGCTGGCCCCTCCTCATACTTGTGCTGCCCTGAGAGTCCAAAAAGAGCCCTAAAAACTGACATCAGGAACCTGGACTGGTGAGTTTTCTTTCCCAGGGAAAAGAGCCGATGTTTGCGCTCCGAGTCCTGTGGCCCTGAGCCGGCAGCTGACTGCAAAATATCCGAACATCGAAGGATAAGTCCCAGACAGGAGCTGCCCCCACCTCATACTTGTGCTGCCCTGAGAGTTCAAAAAGAGCTCTACAAACTGACATCAGGAACCTGGACTGGTGAGTTTTCTTTCCCAGGGAAAAGAGCCGATGTTTGCGCTCCGAGTCCTGTGGCCCTGAGCCGGCAGCTGACTGCATAAAATCCGAACATCGAAGGATAAGTCCCAGACAGGAGCTGCCCCCACCTCATACCTGTGCTGCCCTGAGAGTTCAAAAAGAGCTCTACAAACTGACATCAGGAACCTGGACTGGTGAGTTTTCTTTCCCAGGGAAAAGAGCCGATGTTTGCGCTCCGAGTCCTGTGGCCCTGAGCCGGCAGCTGACTGCATAAAATCGGAACATCGAAGGATAAGTCCAAGACAGGAGCTTCCCCCACCTCATACCTCTGCTGCCCTGACAGTCCAAAAAAAGCTCTACAAACTGACATCAGGAACCTGGACTGGTGAGTTTTCTTTCCCAGGGAAAAGAGCCGATGTTTGCGCTCCGAGTCCTGTGGCCCTGAGCCGGCAGCTGACTGCAAAAAATCCGAACATCGAAGGATAAGTCCCAGACAGGAGCTGCCCCCACCTCATACTTGTGCTGCCCTGAGAGTCCCAAAAAGAGCCCTACAAACTGACATCAGGAACCTGGACTGGTGAGTTTTCTTTCCCAGGGAAAAGAGCCGATGTTTGTGCTCCGAGTCCTGTGGTCCGGAGCGGGCAGCTGAGTGCAAAAAATCCGAACATCGAAGGATAAGTCCCAGACAGGATCTGCCCCCACCTCATACTTGTGCTGCCCTGAGAGTCCCAGGGGAGCCCTACAAACTGACATCAGGAACCTGGACTGGTGAGTTTTCTTTCCCAGGGAAAAGAGCCGATGTTTGCGCTCCGAGTCCTGTGGCTCTGAGCCGGCAGCTGACTGCAAAAAATCGGAACATCGAAGGATAAGTCACAGACAGGAGCTTCCCCCACCTCATACCTCTGTTGCCCTGACAGTCCAAAAAAAGCTCTACAAACTGACATCAGGAACCTGGACTGGTGAGTTTTCTTTCCCAGGTAAAAGAGCCGATGTTTGCGCTCCGAGTCCTGTGGCCCTGAGCGGGCAGCTGACCGCACAAATTCCGAACATCGAAGGATAAGTCCCAGACAGGAGCTGGCCCCTCCTCATACTTGTGCTGCCCTGAGAGTCCAAAAAGAGCCCTAAAAACTGACATCAGGAACCTGGACTGGTGAGTTTTCTTTCCCAGGGAAAAGAGCCGATGTTTGCGCTCCGAGTCCTGTGGCCCTGAGCCGGCAGCTGACTGCAAAATATCCGAACATCGAAGGATAAGTCCCAGACAGGAGCTGCCCCCACCTCATACTTGTGCTGCCCTGAGAGTTCAAAAAGAGCTCTACAAACTGACATCAGGAACCTGGACTGGTGAGTTTTCTTTCCCAGGGAAAAGAGCCGATGTTTGCGCTCCGAGTCCTGTGGCCCTGAGCCGGCAGCTGACTGCATAAAATCCGAACATCGAAGGATAAGTCCCAGACAGGAGCTGCCCCCACCTCATACCTGTGCTGCCCTGAGAGTTCAAAAAGAGCTCTACAAACTGACATCAGGAACCTGGACTGGTGAGTTTTCTTTCCCAGGGAAAAGAGCCGATGTTTGCGCTCCGAGTCCTGTGGCCCTGAGCCGGCAGCTGACTGCATAAAATCCGAACATCGAAGGATAAGTCCCAGACAGGAGCTGCCCCCACCTCATACCTGTGCTGCCCTGAGAGTTCAAAAAGAGCTCTACAAACTGACATCAGGAACCTGGACTGGTGAGTTTTCTTTCCCAGGGAAAAGAGCCAATGTTTGCGCTCCGAGTCCTGTGGCCTTGAGCCGGCAGCTGACTGCAAAAAATCCGAACATCGAAGGATAAGTCCCAGACAGGAGCTGCCCCCACCTCATACCTGTGCTGCCCTGAGAGTTCAAAAAGAGCTCTACAAACTGACATCAGGAACCTGGACTGGTGAGTTTTCTTTCCCAGGGAAAAGAGCCGATGTTTGCGCTCCGAGTCCTGTGGCCCTGAGCCGGCAGCTGACTGCAAAAAATCCGAACACCGAAGGATAAGTCCCAGACAGGAGCCGCCCACATCTCATACTTGTGCTGCCCTGAGAGTCCCAGGGGAGCCCTACAAACTGACATCAGGAACCTGGACTGGTGAGTTTTCTTTCCCAGGGAAAAGAGCCGATGTTTGTGCTCAGAGTCCTGTGGCCCTGAGCCGGCAGCTGAGTGCAAAAAATCCGAACATCGAAGGATAAGTCCCAGACAGGAGCTGCCCCCACCTCATACCTGTGCTGCCCTGACAGTCCAAAAAAGCTCTACAAACTGACATCAGGAACCTGGACTGGTGAGTTTTCTTTCCCAGGTAAAAGAGCCGATGTTTGCGCTCCGAGTCCTGTGGCCCTGAGCGGGCAGCTGACCGCACAAATTCCGAACATCGAAGGATAAGTTCCAGAAAGGAGCTGCCCCCACCTCATACTTGTGCTGCCCTGAGAGTCCAAAAAGAGCTCTACAAACTGACATCAGGAACCTGGACTGGTGAGTTTTCTTTCCCAGGGAAAAGAGCCGATGTTTGCACTCCGAGTCCTGTGGCCCTGAGCCGGCAGCTGAGTGCAAAAAATCCGAACATTGAAGGATAAGTCCCAGACAGGAGCTGCCCCCACCTCATACTTGTGCTGCCCTGAGAGTCCCAGGGGAGCCCTCCAAACTGACATCAGGAACCTGGACTGGTGAGTTTTCTTTCCCAGGGAAAAGAGCCGATGTTTGCGTTCCGAGTCCTGTGGCCCTGAGCCGGCAGCTGACTGCAAAAAATCCGAACATCGAAGGATAAGTCCCAGACAGGAGCTGCCCCCTCCTCATACTTGTGCTGCCCTGACAGTCCCAAAAAGAGCCCTACAAACTGACATCAGGAACCTGGACTGGTGAGTTTTCTTTCCCAGGGAAAAGAGCCGATGTTTGCGCTCCGAGTCCTGTGGTCCGGAGCGGGCAGCTGAGTGCAAAAAATCCGAACATCGAAGGATAAGTCCCAGACAGGAGCTGCCCCCACCTCATACCTGTGCTGCCCTGAGAGTTCAAAAAGAGCTCTACAAACTGACATCAGGAACCTGGACTGGTGAGTTTTCTTTCCCAGGGAAAAGAGCCGATGTTTGCGCTCCGAGTCCTGTGGCCCTGAGCCGGCAGCTGACTGCAAAAAATCCGAACATCGAAGGATAAGTCCCAGACAGGAGCTGCCCACATCTCATACTTGTGCTGCCCTGAGAGTCCCAGGGGAGCCCTACAAACTGACATCAGGAACCTGGACTGGTGAGTTTTCTTTCCCAGGGAAAAGAGCCGATGTTTGCGCTCCGAGTCCTGTGGCCCTGAGCCGGCAGCTGACTGCAAAAAATCCGAACATCGAAGGATAAGTCCCAGACAGGAGCTGCCCACATCTCATACTTGTGCTGCCCTGAGAGTCCCAGGGGAGCCCTACAAACTGACATCAGGAACCTGGACTGGTGAGTTTTCTTTCCCAGGGAAAAGAGCCGATGTTTGTGCTCAGAGTCCTGTGGCCCTGAGCCGGCAGCTGAGTGCAAAAAATCCGAACATCGAAGGATAAGTCCCAGACAGGAGCTGCCCCCACCTCATACCTGTGCTGCCCTGACAGTCCAAAAAAGCTCTACAAACTGACATCAGGAACCTGGACTGGTGAGTTTTCTTTCCCAGGTAAAAGAGCCGATGTTTGCGCTCCGAGTCCTGTGGCCCTGAGCGGGCAGCTGACCGCACAAATTCCGAACATCGAAGGATAAGTTCCAGAAAGGAGCTGCCCCCACCTCATACTTGTGCTGCCCTGAGAGTCCAAAAAGAGCTCTACAAACTGACATCAGGAACCTGGACTGGTGAGTTTTCTTTCCCAGGGAAAAGAGCCGATGTTTGCACTCCGAGTCCTGTGGCCCTGAGCCGGCAGCTGAGTGCAAAAAATCCGAACATTGAAGGATAAGTCCCAGACAGGAGCTGCCCCCACCTCATACTTGTGCTGCCCTGAGAGTCCCAGGGGAGCCCTCCAAACTGACATCAGGAACCTGGACTGGTGAGTTTTCTTTCCCAGGGAAAAGAGCCGATGTTTGCGTTCCGAGTCCTGTGGCCCTGAGCCGGCAGCTGACTGCAAAAAATCCGAACATCGAAGGATAAGTCCCAGACAGGAGCTGCCCCCTCCTCATACTTGTGCTGCCCTGACAGTCCCAGGGGAGCCCTACAAACTGACATCAGGAACCTGGACTGGTGAGTTTTCTTCCCCAGGGAAAAGAGCCGATGTTTGCGCTCCGAGTCCTGTGGCCCTGAGCCGGCAGCTGACTGCAAAAAATCCGAACATCGAAGGATAAGTCCCAGACAGGAGCTGCCCCCACCTCATACTTGTGCTGCCCTGAGAGTCCCAAAAAGAGCCCTACAAACTGACATCAGGAACCTGGACTGGTGAGTTTTCTTTCCCAGGGAAAAGAGCCGATGTTTGCGCTCCGAGTCCTGTGGTCCGGAGCGGGCAGCTGAGTGCAAAAAATCCGAACATCGAAGGATAAGTCCCAGACAGGAGCTGCCCCCACCTCATACCTGTGCTGCCCTGAGAGTTCAAAAAGAGCTCTACAAACTGACATCAGGAACCTGGACTGGTGAGTTTTCTTTCCCAGGGAAAAGAGCCGATGTTTGCGCTCCGAGTCCTGTGGCCCTGAGCCGGCAGCTGACTGCAAAAAATCCGAACATCGAAGGATAAGTCCCAGACAGGAGCTGCCCACATTTCATACTTGTGCTGCCCTGAGAGTCCCAGGGGAGCCCTACAAACTGACATCAGGAACCTGGACTGGTGAGTTTTCTTTCCCAGGGAAAAGAGCCGATGTTTGCGCTCCGAGTCCTGTGGCCCTGAGCCGGCAGCTGACTGCAAAAAATCCGAACATCGAAGGATAAGTCCCAGACAGGAGCTGCCCACATCTCATACTTGTGCTGCCCTGAGAGTCCCAGGGGAGCCCTACAAACTGACATCAGGAACCTGGACTGGTGAGTTTTCTTTCCCAGGGAAAAGAGCCGATGTTTGTGCTCAGAGTCCTGTGGCCCTGAGCCGGCAGCTGAGTGCAAAAAATCCGAACATCGAAGGATAAGTCCCAGACAGGAGCTGCCCCCACCTCATACCTGTGCTGCCCTGACAGTCCAAAAAAGCTCTACAAACTGACATCAGGAACCTGGACTGGTGAGTTTTCTTTCCCAGGGAAAAGAGCCGATGTTTGCACTCCGAGTCCTGTGGCCCTGAGCCGGCAGCTGAGTGCAAAAAATCCGAACATTGAAGGATAAGTCCCAGACAGGAGCTGCCCCCACCTCATACTTGTGCTGCCCTGAGAGTCCCAGGGGAGCCCTCCAAACTGACATCAGGAACCTGGACTGGTGAGTTTTCTTTCCCAGGGAAAAGAGCCAATGTTTGCGTTCCGAGTCCTGTGGCCCTGAGCCGGCAGCTGACTGCAAAAAATCCGAACATCGAAGGATAAGTCCCAGACAGGAGCTGCCCCCTCCTCATACTTGTGCTGCCCTGACAGTCCCAGGGGAGCCCTACAAACTGACATCAGGAACCTGGACTGGTGAGTTTTCTTTCCCAGGGAAAAGAGCCGATGTTTGCGCTCCGAGTCCTGTGGCCCTGAGCCAGCAGCTGACTGCATAAAATCGGAACATCGAAGGATAAGTCCCAGACAGGAGCTGCCCCCACCTCATACCTGTGCTGCCCTGAGAGTTCAAAAAGAGCTCTACAAACTGACATCAGGAACCTGGACTGGTGAGTTTTCTTTCCCAGGGAAAAGAGCCGATGTTTGCGCTCCGAGTCCTGTGGCCCTGAGCCGGCAGCTGACTGCATAAAATCGGAACATCGAAGGATAAGTCCCAGACAGGAGCTGCCCCCACCTCATACCTGTGCTGCCCTGAGAGTCCAAAAAGAGCTCTACAAAGTGACATCAGGAACCTGGACTGGTGAGTTTTCTTTCCCAGGGAAAAGAGCCGATGTTTGCGCCCCGAGTCCTGTGGCCCTGAGCCGGCAGCTGACTGCATAACATCCGAACATCGAAGGATAAGTCCCAGACAGGAGCTGCCCCCACCTCATACCTGTGCTGCCCTGAGAGTTCAAAAAGAGCTCTACAAACTGACATCAGGAACCTGGACTGGTGAGTTTTCTTTCCCAGGGAAAAGAGCCGATGTTTGCGCTCCGAGTCCTGTGGCCCTGAGCCGGCAGCTGACTGCATAAAATCGGAACATCGAAGGATAAGTCCCAGACAGGAGCTTCCCCCACCTCATACCTCTGCTGCCCTGACAGTCCAAAAAAAGCTCTACAAACTGACATCAGGAACCTGGACTGGTGAGTTTTCTTTCCCAGGGAAAAGAGCCGATGTTTGCGCTCCGAGTCCTGTGGCCCTGAGCCGGCAGCTGACTGCAAAAAATCCGAACATCGAAGGATAAGTCCCAGACAGGAGCTGCCCCCACCTCATACTTGTGCTGCCCTGAGAGTCCCAAAAAGAGCCCTACAAACTGACATCAGGAACCTGGACTGGTGAGTTTTCTTTCCCAGGGAAAAGAGCCGATGTTTGTGCTCCAAGTCCTGTGGTCCGGAGCGGGCAGCTGAGTGCAAAAAATCCGAACATCGAAGGATAAGTCCCAGACAGGATCTGCCCCCACCTCATACTTTTGCTGCCCTGAGAGTCCCAGGGGAGCCCTACAAATTGACATCAGGAACCTGGACTGGTGAGTTTTCTTATCCAGGGAAAAGAGCCGATGTTTGTGCTCAGAGTCCTGTGGCCCTGAGCCGGCAGCTGAGTGCAAAAAATCCGAACATCGAAGGATAAGTCCCAGACAGGAGCTGCCCCCACCTCATACCTGTGCTGCCCTGAGAGTCCCAGGGGAGCCCTACAAACTGACATCAGGAACCTGGACTGGTGAGTTTTCTTTCCCAGGGAAAAGAGCCGATGTTTGCGCTCCGAGTCCTGTGGCTCTGAGCCGGCAGCTGACCGCAAAAATTCCGAACATCGAAGGATAAGTCCCAGAAAGGAGCTGGCCCCTCCTCATACTTGTGCTGCCCTGAGAGTCCAAAAAGAGCCCTAAAAACTGACATCAGGAACCTGGACTGGTGAGTTTTCTTTCCCAGGGAAAAGAGCCGATGTTTGCGCTCCGAGTCCTGTGGCCCTGAGCCGGCAGCTGACTGCATAAAATCCGAACATCGAAGGATAAGTCCCAGACAGGAGCTGCCCCCACCTCATACCTGTGCTGCCCTGAGAGTTCAAAAAGAGCTCTACAAACTGACATCAGGAACCTGGACTGGTGAGTTTTCTTTCCCAGGGAAAAGAGCCGATGTTTGCGCTCCGAGTCCTGTGGCCCTGAGCCGGCAGCTGACTGCATAAAATCCGAACATCGAAGGATAAGTCCCAGACAGGAGCTGCCCCCACCTCATACCTGTGCTGCCCTGAGAGTTCAAAAAGAGCTCTACAAACTGACATCAGGAACCTGGACTGGTGAGTTTTCTTTCCCAGGGAAAAGAGCCGATGTTTGCGCTCCGAGTCCTGTGGCCCTGAGCCGGCAGCTGACTGCAAAAAATCCGAACATCGAAGGATAAGTCCCAGACAGGAGCTGCCCCCACCTCATACCTGTGCTGCCCTGAGAGTTCAAAAAGAGCTCTACAAACTGACATCAGGAACCTGGACTGGTGAGTTTTCTTTCCCAGGGAAAAGAGCCGATGTTTGCGCTCCGAGTCCTGTGGCCCTGAGCCGGCAGCTGACTGCAAAATATCCGAACATCGAAGGATAAGTCCCAGACAGGAGCTGCCCCCATCTCATACCTGTGCTGCCCTGAGAGTTCAAAAAGAGCTCTACAAACTGACATCAGGAACCTGGACTGGTGAGTTTTCTTTCCCAGGGAAAAGAGCCGATGTTTGCGCTCCGAGTCCTGTGGCCCTGAGCCGGCAGCTGACTGCAAAAAATCCGAACATCGAAGGATAAGTCCCAGACAGGAGCTGCCCACATCTCATACTTGTGCTGCCCTGAGAGTCCCAGGGGAGCCCTACAAACTGACATCAGGAACCTGGACTGGTGAGTTTTCTTTCCCAGGGAAAAGAGCCGATGTTTGTGCTCAGAGTCCTGTGGCCCTGGGCCGGCAGCTGAGTGCAAAAAATCCGAACATCGAAGGATAAGTCCCAGACAGGAGCTGCCCCCTCCTCATACTTGTGCTGCCCTGACAGTCCCAGGGGAGCCCTACAAACTGACATCAGGAACCTGGACTGGTGAGTTTTCTTTCCCAGGGAAAAGAGCCGATGTTTGCGCTCCGAGTCCTGTGGCCCTGAGCCGGCAGCTGACTGCATAAAATCGGAACATCGAAGGATAAGTCCCAGACAGGAGCTGCCCCCACCTCATACCTGTGCTGCCCTGAGAGTTCAAAAAGAGCTCTACAAACTGACATCAGGAACCTGGACTGGTGAGTTTTCTTTCCCAGGGAAAAGAGCCGATGTTTGCGCTCCGAGTCCTGTGGCCCTGAGCCGGCAGCTGACTGCATAAAATCCGAACATCGAAGGATAAGTCCCAGACAGGAGCTGCCCCCACCTCATACCTGTGCTGCCCTGAGAGTTCAAAAAGAGCTCTACAAAGTGACATCAGGAACCTGGACTGGTGAGTTTTCTTTCCCAGGGAAAAGAGCCGATGTTTGCGCCCCGAGTCCTGTGGCCCTGAGCCGGCAGCTGACTGCATAACATCCGAACATCGAAGGATAAGTCCCAGACAGGAGCTGCCCCCACCTCATACCTGTGCTGCCCTGAGAGTTCAAAAAGAGCTCTACAAACTGACATCAGGAACCTGGACTGGTGAGTTTTCTTTCCCAGGGAAAAGAGCCGATGTTTGCGCTCCGAGTCCTGTGGCCCTGAGCCGGCAGCTGACTGCATAAAATCGGAACATCGAAGGATAAGTCCCAGACAGGAGCTTCCCCCACCTCATACCTCTGCTGCCCTGACAGTCCAAAAAAAGCTCTACAAACTGATATCAGGAACCTGGACTGGTGAGTTTTCTTTCCCAGGGAAAAGAGCCGATGTTTGCGCTCCGAGTCCTGTGGCCCTGAGCCGGCAGCTGACTGCAAAAAATCCGAACATCGAAGGATAAGTCCCAGACAGGAGCTGCCCCCACCTCATACTTGTGCTGCCCTGAGAGTCCCAAAAAGAGCCCTACAAACTGACATCAGGAACCTGGACTGGTGAGTTTTCTTTCCCAGGGAAAAGAGCCGATGTTTGCGCCCCGAGTCCTGTGGCCGTGAGCCGGCAGCTGACCGCACAGATTCCGAACATCGAAGGATAAGTTCCAGAAAGGAGCTGCCCCCACCTCATACTTGTGCTGCCCTGAGAGTCCAAAAAGAGCTCTACAAACTGACATCAGGAACCTGGACTGGTGAGTTTTCTTTCCCAGGGAAAAGAGCCGATGTTTGCACTCCGAGTCCTGTGGCCCTGAGCCGGCAGCTGAGTGCAAAAAATCCGAACATCGAAAGATAAGTCCCAGACAGGAGCTGCCCCCACCTCATACTTGTGCTGCCCTGAGAGTCCCAGGGGAGCCCTCCAAACTGACATCAGGAACCTGGACTGGTGAGTTTTCTTTCCCAGGGAAAAGAGCCGATGTTTGCGCTCCGAGTCCTGTGGCCCTGAGCCGGCAGCTGACTGCAAAAAATCCGAACATCGAAGGATAAGTCCCAGACAAGAGCTGCCCCCTCCTCATACTTTTGCTGCCCTGACAGTCCCAGGGGAGCCCTACAAACTGACATCAGGAACCTGGACTGGTGAGTTTTCTTTCCCAGGGAAAAGAGCCGATGTTTGCGCTCCGAGTCTTGTGGCCCTGAGCCGGCAGCTGACTGCAAAAAATCCGAACATCGAAGGATAAGTCCCAGACAAGAGCTGCCCCCTCCTCATACTTTTGCTGCCCTGAGAGTCTCAGGGGAGCCCTACAAACTGACATCAGGAACCTGGACTGGTGAGTTTTCTTTCCCAGGGGAAAGAGCCGATGTTTGCGCTCCGAGTCTTGTGGCCCTGTGCCGGCAGCTGACTGCAAAAAATCCGAACATCGAAGGATAAGTCCCAGACAGGAGCTGCCCCCACCTCATACTTGTGCTGCCCTGAGAGTCCCAAAAAGAGCCCTACAAACTGACATCAGGAACCTGGACTGGTGAGTTTTCTTTCCCAGGGAAAAGAGCCGATGTTTGCGCTCCGAGTCCTGTGGTCCGGAGCGGGCAGCTGAGTGCAAAAAATCCGAACATCGAAGGATAAGTCCCAGACAGGATCTGCCCCCACCTCATACTTGTGCTGCCCTGAGAGTCCCAGGGGAGCCCTATAAACTGACATCAGGAACCTGGACTGGTGAGTTTTCTTTCCCAGGGAAAAGAGCCGATGTTTGTGCTCAGAGTCCTGTGGCCCTGAGCCGGCAGCTGAGTGCATAAATCCGAACATCGAAGGATAAGTCCCCGACAGGAGCTGACCCCACCTCATACTTGTGCTGCCCTGAGAGTCCCAGGGGAGCCCTACAAACTGACATCAGGAACCTGGACTGGTGAGTTTTCTTTCCCAGGGAAAAGAGCCGATGTTTGCGCTCCGAGTCCTGTGGCTCTGAGCCGGCAGCTGACTGCAAAAAATCCGAACATCGAAGGATAAGTCCCAGATAGGAGCTGCCCCCACCTCATACTTGTGCTGCCCTGAGAGTCCAAAAAGAGCTCTACAAACTGACATCAGGAACCTGGACTGGTGAGTTTTCTTTCCCAGGGAAAAGAGCCGATGTTTGCGCTCCGAGTCCTGTGGCCCTGAGCGGGCATCTGACTGCAAAATATCCGAACATCGAAGGATAAGTCCCAGACAGGAGCTGCCCCCACCTCATACTTGTGCTGCCCTGAGATTTCAAAAAGAGCTCTACAAACTGACATCAGGAACCTGGACTGGTGAGTTTTCTTTCCCAGGGAAAAGAGCCGATGTTTGCGCTCCGACTCCTGTGGTCTGGAGCGGGCAGCTGAGCGCAAAAAATCCGAACATCGAAGGATAAGTCCCAGACAGGATCTGCCCCCACCTCATACTTGTGCTGCCCTGAGAGTCCCAGGGGAGCCCTACAAACTGACATCAGGAACCTGGACTGGTGAGTTTTCTTTCCCAGGTAAAAGAGCCGATGTTTGCGCTCCGAGTCCTGTGGCCCTGAGCCGGCAGCTGACCGCACAAACTCCGAACATCGAAGGATAAATCCCAGACAGGAGCTGCCCCCTCCTCATACTTGTGCTGCCCTGAGTGTCCAAAAAGAGCCCTAAAAACTGACATCAGGAACCTGGACTGGTGAGTTTTCTTTCCCAGGTAAAAGAGCCGATGTTTGCGCCCCGAGTCCTGTGGCCGTGAGCCGGCAGCTGACCGCACAGATTCCGAACATCGAAGGATAAGTTCCAGAAAGGAGCTGCCCCCACCTCATACTTGTGCTGCCCTGAGAGTCCAAAAAGAGCTCTACAAACTGACATCAGGAACCTGGACTGGTGAGTTTTCTTTCCCAGGGAAAAGAGCCGATGTTTGCACTCCGAGTCCTGTGGCCCTGAGCCGGCAGCTGAGTGCAAAAAATCCGAACATCGAAAGATAAGTCCCAGACAGGAGCTGCCCCCACCTCATACTTGTGCTGCCCTGAGAGTCCCAGGGGAGCCCTCCAAACTGACATCAGGAACCTGGACTGGTGAGTTTTCTTTCCCAGGGAAAAGAGCCGATGTTTGCGCTCCGAGTCCTGTGGCCCTGAGCCGGCAGCTGACTGCAAAAAATCCGAACATCGAAGGATAAGTCCCAGACAAGAGCTGCCCCCTCCTCATACTTTTGCTGCCCTGACAGTCCCAGGGGAGCCCTACAAACTGACATCAGGAACCTGGACTGGTGAGTTTTCTTTCCCAGGGAAAAGAGCCGATGTTTGCGCTCCGAGTCTTGTGGCCCTGAGCCGGCAGCTGACTGCAAAAAATCCGAACATCGAAGGATAAGTCCCAGACAAGAGCTGCCCCCTCCTCATACTTTTGCTGCCCTGAGAGTCCCAGGGGAGCCCTACAAACTGACATCAGGAACCTGGACTGGTGAGTTTTCTTTCCCAGGGGAAAGAGCCGATGTTTGCGCTCCGAGTCTTGTGGCCCTGTGCCGGCAGCTGACTGCAAAAAATCCGAACATCGAAGGATAAGTCCCAGACAGGAGCTGCCCCCACCTCATACTTGTGCTGCCCTGAGAGTCCCAAAAAGAGCCCTACAAACTGACATCAGGAACCTGGACTGGTGAGTTTTCTTTCCCAGGGAAAAGAGCCGATGTTTGCGCTCCGAGTCCTGTGGTCCGGAGCGGGCAGCTGAGTGCAAAAAATCCGAACATCGAAGGATAAGTCCCAGACAGGATCTGCCCCCACCTCATACTTGTGCTGCCCTGAGAGTCCCAGGGGAGCCCTATAAACTGACATCAGGAACCTGGACTGGTGAGTTTTCTTTCCCAGGGAAAAGAGCCGATGTTTGTGCTCAGAGTCCTGTGGCCCTGAGCCGGCAGCTGAGTGCATAAATCCGAACATCGAAGGATAAGTCCCCGACAGGAGCTGACCCCACCTCATACTTGTGCTGCCCTGAGAGTCCCAGGGGAGCCCTACAAACTGACATCAGGAACCTGGACTGGTGAGTTTTCTTTCCCAGGGAAAAGAGCCGATGTTTGCGCTCCGAGTCCTGTGGCTCTGAGCCGGCAGCTGACTGCAAAAAATCCGAACATCGAAGGATAAGTCCCAGACAGGAGCTGCCCCCACCTCATACCTATGCTTCCCAGACAGTCCAAAAAAAGCTCTACAAACTGACATCAGGAACCTGGACTGGTGAGTTTTCTTTCCCAGGTAAAAGAGCCGATGTTTGCGCTCCGAGTCCTGTGGCCCTGAGCGGGCAGCTGACCGCACAAATTCCGAACATCGAAGGATAAGTCCCAGACAGGAGCTGCCCCCACCTCATACTTGTGCTGCCCTGAGAGTCCAAAAAGAGCCCTAAAAACTGACATCAGGAACCTGGACTGGTGAGTTTTCTTTCCCAGGGAAAAGAGCCGATGTTTGCGCTCCGAGTCCTGTGGCCCTGAGCCGGCAGCTGACTGCAAAAAATCCGAACATCGAAGGATAAGTCCCAGATAGGAGCTGCCCCCACCTCATACTTGTGCTGCCCTGAGAGTCCAAAAAGAGCTCTACAAACTGACATCAGGAACCTGGACTGGTGAGTTTTCTTTCCCAGGGAAAAGAGCCGATGTTTGCGCTCCGAGTCCTGTGGCCCTGAGCGGGAATCTGACTGCAAAATATCCGAACATCGAAGGATAAGTCCCAGACAGGAGCTGCCCCCACCTCATACTTGTGCTGCCCTGAGATTTCAAAAAGAGCTCTACAAACTGACATCAGGAACCTGGACTGGTGAGTTTTCTTTCCCAGGGAAAAGAGCCGATGTTTGCGCTCCGACTCCTGTGGTCTGGAGCGGGCAGCTGAGCGCAAAAAATCCGAACATCGAAGGATAAGTCCCAGACAGGATCTGCCCCCACCTCATACTTGTGCTGCCCTGAGAGTCCCAGGGGAGCCCTACAAACTGACATCAGGAACCTGGACTGGTGAGTTTTCTTTCCCAGGTAAAAGAGCCGATGTTTGCGCTCCGAGTCCTGTGGCCCTGAGCCGGCAGCTGACCGCACAAACTCCGAACATCGAAGGATAAATCCCAGACAGGAGCTGCCCCCTCCTCATACTTGTGCTGCCCTGAGTGTCCAAAAAGAGCCCTAAAAACTGACATCAGGAACCTGGACTGGTGAGTTTTCTTTCCCAGGGAAAAGAGCCGATGTTTGCGCCCCGAGTCCTGTGGCCGTGAGCCGGCAGCTGACCGCACAGATTCCGAACATCGAAGGATAAGTTCCAGAAAGGAGCTGCCCCCACCTCATACTTGTGCTGCCCTGAGAGTCCAAAAAGAGCTCTACAAACTGACATCAGGAACCTGGACTGGTGAGTTTTCTTTCCCAGGGAAAAGAGCCGATGTTTGCACTCCGAGTCCTGTGGCCCTGAGCCGGCAGCTGAGTGCAAAAAATCCGAACATCGAAAGATAAGTCCCAGACAGGAGCTGCCCCCACCTCATACTTGTGCTGCCCTGAGAGTCCCAGGGGAGCCCTCCAAACTGACATCAGGAACCTGGACTGGTGAGTTTTCTTTCCCAGGGAAAAGAGCCGATGTTTGCGCTCCGAGTCCTGTGGCCCTGAGCCGGCAGCTGACTGCAAAAAATCCGAACATCGAAGGATAAGTCCCAGACAAGAGCTGCCCCCTCCTCATACTTTTGCTGCCCTGACAGTCCCAGGGGAGCCCTACAAACTGACATCAGGAACCTGGACTGGTGAGTTTTCTTTCCCAGGGAAAAGAGCCGATGTTTGCGCTCCGAGTCTTGTGGCCCTGAGCCGGCAGCTGACTGCAAAAAATCCGAACATCGAAGGATAAGTCCCAGACAGGAGCTGCCCACATCTCATAATTGTGCTGCCCTGAGAGTCCCAGGGGAGCCCTACAAACTGACATCAGGAACCTGGACCGGTGAGTTTTCTTTCCCAGGGAAAAGAGCCGATGTTTGCGCCCCGAGTCCTGTGGCCCTGAGCGGGCAGCTGACTGCAAAAAATCGGAACATCGAAGGATAAGTCCCAGACAGGAGCTGCCCCCACCTCATACTTGTGCTGCCCTGAGAGTCCCAAAAAGAGCCCTAAAAACTGACATCAGGAACCTGGACTGGTGAGTTTTCTTTCCCAGGGAAAAGAACCGATGTTTGCACTCCGAGTCCTGTGGCCCTGAGCCGGCAGCTGAGTGCAAAAAATCCGAACATCGAAGGATAAGTCCCAGGCAGGATCTGCCCCCACCTCATACTTGTGCTGCCCTGAGAGTCCCAGGGGAGCCCTATAAACTGACATCAGGAACCTGGACTGGTGAGTTTTCTTTCCCAGGGAAAAGAGCCGATGTTTGCGCTCCGAGTCCTGTGGCTCTGAGCCGGCAGCTGACTGCAAAAAATCCGAACATCGAAGGATAAGTCCCAGACAGGAGCTGCCCCCACCTCATACCTGTGCTGCCCTGACAGTCCAAAAAGAGCTCTACAAACTGACATCAGGAACCTGGACTGGTGAGTTTTCTTTCCCAGGGAAAAGAGCCGATGTTTGCGGTCCGAGTCCTGTGGCCCTGAGCGGGCAGCTGACCGCACAAATTCCGAACATCGAAGGATAAGTCCCAGACAGGAGCTGCCCCCTCCTCATACTTGTGCTGCCCTGAGAGTCCAAAAAGAGCCCTAAAAACTGACATCAGGAACCTGGACTGGTGAGTTTTCTTTCCCAGGGAAAAGAGCCGATGTTTGCGCTCCGAGTCCTGTGGCCCTGAGCCGGCCGCTGACTGCAAAAAATCCGAACATCGAAGGATAAGTCCCAGATAGGAGCTGCCCCCACCTCATACTTGTGCTGCCCTGAGAGTCCAAAAAGAGCTCTACAAACTGACATCAGGAACCTGGACTGGTGAGTTTTCTTTCCCAGGGAAAAGAGCCGATGTTTGCGCTCCGAGTCCTGTGGCCCTGAGCGGGCATCTGACTGCAAAATATCCGAACATCGAAGGATAAGTCCCAGACAGGAGCTGCCCCCACCTCATACTTGTGCTGCCCTGAGAGTTCAAAAAGAGCTCTACAAACTGACATCAGGAACCTGGACTGGTGAGTTTTCTTTCCCAGGGAAAAGAACCGATGTTTGCACTCCGAGTCCTGTGGCCCTGAGCCGGCAGCTGAGTGCAAAAAATCCGAACATCGAAGGATAAGTCCCAGACAGGAGCTGCCCCCACCTCATACTTGTGCTGCCCTGAGAGTCCCAGGGGAGCCCTCCAAACTGACATCAGGAACCTGGACTGGTGAGTTTTCTTTCCCAGGGAAAAGAGCCGATGTTTGCGCTCCGAGTCCTGTGGCCCTGAGCCGGCAGCTGACTGCATAAAATCGGAACATTGAAGGATAAGTCCCAGACAGGAGCTGCCCCCACCTCATACCTGTGCTGCCCTGAGAGTTCAAAAAGAGCTCTACAAACTGACATCAGGAACCTGGACTGGTGAGTTTTCTTTCCCAGGGAAAAGAGCCGATGTTTGCGCCCTGAGTCCTGTGGCCCTGAGCCGGCAGCTGACCGCACAAATTCCGAACATCGAAGGATAAGTCCCAGACAGGAGCTGCCCCCACCTCATACTTGTGCTGCCCTGAGAGTTCCAGGGGAGCCCTACAAACTGACATCAGGAACCTGGACTGGTGAGTTTTCTTTCCCAGGGAAAAGAGCCGATGTTTGTGCTCAGAGTCCTGTGGCCCTGAGCCGGCAGCTGAGTGCAAAAAATCGGAACATCGAAGGATAAGTCCCAGACAGGAGCTGCACCCACCTAAAACTTGTGCTGCCCTGAGACTCCCATGGGAGCCCTAAAAACTGACATCAGGAACCTGGACTGGTGAGTTTTCTTTCCCAGGGAAAAGAGCCGATGTTTGCGCTCCGACTCCTGTGGCCCTGAGCGGGCAGCTGAGTGCAAAAAATCCAAACATCGAAGGATAAGTCCCAGACAGGAGCTGCCCCCACCTCATACTTGTGCTGCCCTGACAGTCCCCGGGGAGCCCTACAAACTGACATCAGGAACCTGGACTGGTGAGTTTTCTTTCCCAGGGAAAAGAGCCGATGTTTGCGCCCTGAGTCCTGTGGCCCTGAGCCGGCAGCTGACCGCACAAATTCCGAACATCGAAGGATAAGTCCCAGAAAGGAGCTGCCCCCACCTCATACTTGTGCTGACCTGAGAGTTCCAGGGGAGCCCTACAAACTGACATCAGGAACCTGGACTGGTGAGTTTTCTTTCCCAGGGAAAAGAGCCGATGTTTGCGCTCCGAGTCCTGTGGCCCTGAGCCGGCAGCTGACCGCACAAATTCTGAACATCGAAGGATACGTCCCAGAAAGGAGCTGCCCCCACCTCATACTTGTGCTGCCCTGAGAGTTCAAAAAGAGCTCTACAAACTGACATCAGGAACCTGGACTGGTGAGTTTTCTTTCCCAGGGAAAAGAGCCGATGTTTGCGCTCCGAGTCCTGTGGCCCTGAGCCGGCAGCTGACTGCAAAAAATCCGAACATCGAAGGATAAGTCCCAGACAGGAGCTGCCCCCATCTCATACTTGTGCTGCCCTGAGAGTCCCAGGGGAGCCCTACAAACTGACATCAGGAACCTGGACTGGTGAGTTTTCTTTCCCAGGGAAAAGAGCCGATGTTTGCGCTCCGAGTCCTGTGGCCCTGAGCGGGCAGCGGACTGCAAAAAATCGGAACATCGAAGGATAAGTCCCAGACAGGAGCTGCCCCCACCTCATACCTGTGCTGCCCTGAGAGTCCCAGGGGAGCCCTACAAACTGACATCAGGAACCTGGATGGTGAGTTTTCTTTCCCAGGGAAAAGAGCCAATGTTTGCGCCCCGATTCCTGTGGCCCTGAGCCGCAGCTGACCGCACAAATTCCGAACATCGGAGGATAAGTCCCAGACAGGAGCTGCCCCACCTCATACTTGTGCTGCCCTGAGAGTTCAAAAAGAGCTCTACAAACTGACATCAGTAACCTGGACTGGTGAGTTTTCTTTCCCAGGGAAAAGAGCCGATGTTTGCGCTCCGAGTCCTGTGGCCCTGAGCCGGCAGCTGACTGCAAAAAATCGGAACATCGAAGGATAAGTCCCAGACAGGAGCTGCCCCCACCTCATACCTGTGCTGCCCTGAGAGTTCAAAAAGAGCTCTACAAACTGACATCAGGAACCTGGACTGGTGAGTTTTCTTTCCCAGGGAAAAGAGCCGATGTTTGCGCCCTGAGTCCTGTGGCCCTGAGCCGGCAGCTGACCGCACAAATTCCGAACATCGAAGGATAAGTCCCAGACAGGAGCTGCCCCCACCTCATACTTGTGCTTCCCTGAGATTCCAAAAAGAGCCCTCCAAACTGTCATCAGGAACCTCGACTGGTGAGTTTTCTTTCCCAGGGAAAAGAGCCGATGTTTGCGCTCCGAGTCCTGTGGCCCTGAGCGGGCAGCTGACTGCAAAAAATCCGAACATCGAAGGATAAGTCCCAGACAGGAGCTGCCCCCACCTCATACTTGTGCTGCCCTGAGATTCCAAAAAGAGCCCTCCAAACTGACATCAGGAACCTGGATTGGTGAGTTTTCTTTCCCAGGGAAAAGAGCCGATGTTTGTTCTCCGACTCCTGTGGCCCTGAGCGGGCAGCTGACTGCAAAAAATCGGAACATCGAAGGATAAGTCCCAGACAGGAGCTGCCCCCACCTCATACTTGTGCTGCCCTGACAGTCCCAGGGGAGCCCTACAAACTGACATCAGGAACCTGGACTGGTGAGTTTTCTTTCCCAGGGAAAAGAGCCGATGTTTTCGCTCCGAGTCCTGTGGCCCTGAGCGGGCAGCTGACTGCAAAAAATCCGAACATCGCAGGATAAGTCCCAGACAGGAGCAGCCCCCACCTCAAACTTGTTCTGCCCTGAGAGTTCAAAAAGAGCTCTACAAACTGACATCAGGAACCTGGACTGGTGAGTTTTCTTTCCCAGGGAAAAGAGCCGATGTTTGCGCTCCGAGTCCTGTGGCCCTGAGCCGGCAGCTGACTGCATAAAATCCGAACATCGAAGGATAAGTCCCAGACAGGAGCTGCCCCCACCTCGTACCTGTGCTGCCCTGAGAGTTCAAATAGAGCTCTACAAACTGACATCAGGAACCTGGACTGGTGAGTTTTCTTTCCCAGGGAAAAGAGCCGATGTTTGCGCTCCGAGTCCTGTGGCCCTGAGCCGGCAGCTGACCGCACAAATTCCGAACATCGAAGGATAAGTCCCAGAAAGGAGCTGCCCCCACCTCATACTTGTGCTGCCCTGACAGTTCCAGGGGAGCCCTACAAACTGACATCAGGAACCTGGACTGGTGAGTTTTCTTTCCCAGGGAAAAGAGCCGATGTTTGCGCTCCGAGTCCTGTGGTCCGGAGCGGGCAGCTGAGTGCAAAAAATCCGAACATCGAATGATAAGTCCCAGACAGGATCTGCCCCCTCCTCATACCTGTGCTGCCCTGACAGTCCCAGGGGAGCCCTACAAACTGACATCAGGAACCTGGACTGGTGAGTTTTCTTTCCCAGGGAAAAGAGCCGATGTTTGCGCTCCGAGTCCTGTGGCCCTGAGCCGGCAGCTGACTGCAAAAAATCGGAACATCAAAGGATAAGTCCCAGACAGGAGCTGCCCCCACCTCATACTTGTGCTGCCCTGACAGTTATAGGGGAGCCCTACAAACTGACATCAGGAACCTGGACTGGTGAGTTTTCTTTCCCAGGGAAAAGAGCCGATGTTTGCGCTCCGAGTCCTGTGGCTCTGAGCCGGCAGCTGACTGCAAAAAATCCGAACATCGAAGGATAATTCCCAGACGGGAGCTGCCCCCTCCTCATACTTTTGCTGCCCTGAGAGTCCAAAAAGAGCTCTACAAACTGACATCAGGAACCTGGACTGGTGAGTTTTCTTTCCCAGGGAAAAGAGCCGATGTTTGCGCTCCGAGTCCTGTGGCCGTGAGGCGGCAGATGACCGCACAAATTCCGAACATCGAAGGATAAGTCCCAGAAAGGAGCTGCCCCCTCCTCATACTTGTGCTGCCCTGACAGTCCCAGGGGAGCCCTACAAACTGACATCAGGAACCTGGACTGGTGAGTTTTCTTTCCCAGGGAAAAGAGCCGATGTTTGCGCTCCGAGTCCTGTGGCCCTGAGCCGGCAGCTGACTGCAAAAAATCCGAACATCGAAGGATAAGTCCCAGACAGGAGCTGCCCCCACCTCATACTTGTGCTGCCCTGAGATTCCAAAAAGAGCCCTCCAAACTGACATCAGGAACCTGGACTGGTGAGTTTTCTTTCCCAGGGAAAAGAGCCGATGTTTTCGCTCCGAGTCCTGTGGCCCTGAGCGGGCAGCTGACTGCAAAAAATCGGAACATCGAAGGATAAGTCCCAGAAAGGAGCTGCCCCCACCTCATACTTGTTCTGCCCTGAGAGTCCAAAAAGAGCTCTACAAACTGACATCAGGAACCTGGACTGGTGAGTTTTCTTTCCCAGGGAAAAGAGCCGATGTTTGCGCTCCGACTCCTGTGGCCCTGAGCCGGCAGCTGACTGAAAAAAATCAGAACTTCTGATCTCTACCGGGGGGTTCCTGACCCCTGCCAGGGTTCCAGGCCGGCGAGAGCCCTACAAAGCCCTGGATTCCCAGACAGTGTCACAAAGGGTCCTGGGGCTGAGGGTGGTAGAGTAGGTGAGGGCAGCTGAGAGGCAGAAAGGGTCTGCAGGAATAAAAAGGCGGCACAGGGACACTGAGAGGCTGCGGTGCGGGAATGGAGGGTGACACAAGGAGGCTGAGAGGCAGAAGGGTCTGTAGGAGTAAAAAGGGAGGCACAGGGACACTGAGAGGCTGCAATGGGGAGCTGGAGGGTGACACATGGAGCCTGAGAGGCAAGGGGTGCCTTGAGGGACAAAGTGGAGGGTGCCTGAGGGTGACAGGTGAACAAGCCCTAAGCTCACCCCAAACAGCACCCCAAGAACACCAGTTTTCCCCAGCAGCAGCTGCAGGCAGTGACCCTAATGCTGGGACAGCCCCAGAACCCTCCCAGCAGCTGCAGGCAGTGACTTTAATTAAAAGGCATGGATGGTGTCTGGGACTGAGCACTTTTTAAGGTATTTTTTAAAGTGTTTTTAAAGGGTGTTTGAGGGGTTTTCTCACAGAAGCTCTTGAGGAACTTTCTGGGAGGTTTTAGGCTACTTCTAGGGTATTTTCAGGGTTTTTAAAAGATTTATTTAAGGTGCTTCAAGGGCTTTCTTAGTACTAATTAGAATTTCTATGGGTTTTTTTTCTGGGGTGTTCTTGGGGCTTTTTTAAGACTATTTAAAAAATTTTAGGGCTTTTTTAGGACTATTGGGGGTATGTGGAGGACTCTTAGGACCAGAGTATTTTTAGGTTTTTTGAGGGAAGTTTTATGGTTTTTAGGGTCTTATCAGTCTGTTTTAAGGATTTTGGGGCTATTTTTAGAGCTCTTTTAGGAATGTTTAGGGATTTTTAAAGGTTCTTTGGGGATTTTTAGGGGTGGTTTAGGGTTTTTTTAAACTAGGGTAATTTTATTGTATTTTAAGGGTATTCTGAGCTTATTTTTATGATTTTGTGGGGTTTTTAGGACATAGCGAGGATGAGGGTGTTTTTAGGGCATTTTAATGTTTTTTTAGGGTCATTTCATGGCATAGAGGCTGAGGGGCAGCTTGAGGGGCACTGTGGGGGTTTGAGGGTGACAGAGGCTGGGAGCTGAGGGAGGAACAGGGGGAGGGGACAGTGGGTGACACAGGGAGATGCTGAGGGGGACAGGGGCAGCTGGAGGGTGACACAGAGAAGCAGCTGTCATTTCTCTGAAGAGTTTTCTTCTGTATCCAGCCCATTATTCCCCTTGAACTCAAATCAGAGGAGCCAAACAGCCACAGCTGCTCTGAATCAGCCCAATCAGGGGTATATTAACCCCAGCCTTTGCTAAGAGGCTTCATTTTGTCTTTGGGATCCACTGGGGTAAGTGCTCTCCTCTCATTTTTGTGAAGAGGCTCTTTCAGCTTATCTCTGTTTGTTCTCTGCAGGTGTTTTGGGCTTCTAATGCAACAGAGGCTTTGAAGATACTGTGAGGAAAACAACACTGAACACAGGTAGTATTTAAATTCATGATTTGGGGTTGTGCATTCAGGGGTGGTGCTTTTGTAATCTCTAATTTTTCTTTTTTTTTCTTTTTTTTCTTTTTTTTTTTTTTTTTTAGGAGGAGTGCAACTTCCTGTAATTCCAGGTTGTGTCGAGTACAGCATTTTTTCAGCAGAGTGATCATGTTCCAAAAGAGATCTGCCCTGTGTCAAAGATGATGTCTGAGATTGAGGCTTCAGGTGAGTTGAGGATTGGGACTAGGAGTGGGAGAGTGAGCAGGGTACCAAGTTAAGAGTTATCATGGTGGGGTTTTGCAGGCAGTAGGGTGAGAAATGGTGTCTATTTGCAAGGCTTTTCACAAGTATAGCAGAGGCATCCGTGTGTCATACAGCACACAAGCTCATCCACTGAACTCACAGAAATGCCATGTAACTTTGCCTCTCTAAACCAGGTGCTACTCATAATAACAGCCAAACCTTAGACTAGGGATGGAACTGGAGACTTGAGCACCCAAGCACACTCAGGAGAGGATAAGTATCTGACTTGCTGGGATTTGGCCCACATAACACTAAACTCAACCATTGATTTTCCTGTTCTTTATTCTAGCTGAATAAGAGGCCAACAGGAGATCCCCTCCGAGGCAGACTCATTTCAGGTCCAACGTGGATTCGCATTTCCAGTCATCCAAAAGATAAGTGGGGTCCATGGCCTGGGGATGGGAGTAGTGGCCCCCTTCGGCAGCCGATGGGGATTTGAATCCCCAGATATGTGCAAGATAAATCAAGAGCTACAACCCACAGAGGGGATGGAAGCGAAGTGCCAGGTTGGGACTCCCCAGGAGGGGTTTTTGACTCAGTTTTAGAGATGAGGATGTCCAAGAAGTGTCTCCTTAGGCCAGCTAAAGGAAAAGTGTCTGTTTTGATCACAGTGCCGGGGTGCGCAGGGCAGAGCAGTTCCGGTGTGTGTCCTGTCACTTGTCTCTGGTGCACTCTGTGTTCTTTGGGTCTCCCAGTCCTTTCTTCTTGTGGAAAGCTCTCTCTCCCTGTCTTGTCCCCTCGTTTCTCACGTCCTGTGTCACGGGTGTCTGCACATATTTGTCCCGGAGCTGCTCTGCCCTGCTGCATAGCCTGTAATAGCACAAGTCCTGGGGACTTGAAATTAGTAATGCAGGGTGCAGCTGGGCTCCAGGTTGTGTTAGGAGATTACCAGAACATGTTTGGTGGTGTTAAGTTGTCCTGCAGCGGTTTGACATTAGTCCTAACTTCGTTTCAGATGCAGACAGTACAAATCGGTGGCAAAGGGCACCAGTCCTGGATGAGGAACTTCCCATGAGCTGGTCAGTCATTGTTTGCATTTACAGGGGAAGCATAAATGGTGAATCTGTTTCAGCACTGTTCTTTGCCTTTACTTTTAGGAGGTCCAGGCAGATAGCAGCAGTCAAAGCCCAGTGTGCCAGGTGAGCAGTGGACAGAAGCAGTTGTTCTTGCTAAGGTTTCAGTTTTTGGTGCAACTGTAATCCTCCATTCTTGTTTTTGTGCTTTAGGGAATCCACTGGGAGTATGCTAAGCCCCTGTCAGCAGCTGGCTGATGGACTGGGTTTGCTGCACTTATGAGCCCTCTGGAAGTATTACAGGATCCTGTGATGAAGCCTACTGATTTTGCATTTCAAGGTCCCATCCTGGTAGCCCAGAGCAGTGGCCAAGGAGTTGTGGTGAGTCGGGGAGGTAGGGAGGAGGAGTGAGAGTCCACTCAAGTTTCAGCAATGCCATGTCACCCTTTCTCCACTTAATCTAGGTGTACCCTGAGATGATGCTGTCGGCCTCCAAGCACGCCTGCGGTGTGGCCCGACCATTCTGAGGAGAATGGTGAGTAGCAGAATTGTCAGGTTTTGGCCATTGTGCTGTTACGGTTGTGCACTGATGTTTGGTTTTCTTTGTCTTGGCAGACCAAGAGAGAACAGTCTGGTGACAACTGGAGTTTCCCAGACAGGCAGGAGGCCTCGTTCTGCACCCGATGGAGATTTGGATCCCCAGATATATGCCAGATAAGTCAAGGGCTACAACCCACAGAGGGCATGGAAGCGAGGTGCCAGGTTGGGAGTCCCCAGGAGGGGTTTTTGAGTCAGTTTTGGATACGGGGATGTCTAAGAAGCGTCTCCTTAGGCCAGCTGAAGGGAAAGTGTCTGTTTTGATCACAGTGCTGAGGTGCGCAGGGCAGAGCAGTTCTGGTGTGTGTTCTGTCACTTGTCTCTGGTGCACTCTGTGTTCTTTGGGTCTCCCAGTCCTTTCTTCTTGTGGAAAGCTCTCTCTCCCTGTCTTGTCCCCTCGTTTCTCACGTCCTGTCCTGTGTCACGGGTGTCTGCACATATTTGTACCGGAGCTGCTCTGCCCTGCTGTGTAGCCTGTAATAGCACAAGTCCTGGGGACTTGAAATTAGTAATGCAGGTTGCAGCTGGGCTCCAGATTTTATTAGGAGATTGACATAACATGCTTGGTACTGTTAAGTTGTCCTGTAGAGGTTTGACATTAGTCCTAACTTCGTTTCAGATGCAGACAGTACAAATCGGTGGCAAAGGGCACCAGTCCTGGATGAGGAACTTCCCATGAGCTGGTCAGTCATTGTTTGCATTTACAGGGGAAGCATAAATGGTGAATCTGTTACAGCCCTGTTCTGTGCCTTTATTTTTAGGAGGTCCAGGCAGATAGCAGCAGTCAAAGCCCAGTGTGCCAGGTGAGCAGTGGACAGAAGCAGTTGTTCTTGCTAAGGTTTCAGTTTTTGGTGCAACTGTAATCATCCATTCTTGTTTTTGTGCTTTAGGGAATCCACTGGGAGTATGCTAAGCCCCTGTCAGCAGCTGGCTGATGGACTGGGTTTGCTGCACTTATGAGCCCTCTGGAAGTATTACAGGATCCTGTGATGAAGCCTACTGATTTTGCATTTCAAGGTCCCATCCTGGTAGCCCAGAGCAGTGGCCAAGGAGTTGTGGTGAGAAGGGGAGGTAGGGAGGAGGAGTGGGAGTCCTCTCGAGTTTCAGCATTGTCTCCCCTTAACGTAGGTGTGCCCTGCAATGATGGCGTCAGAATCCAAGCACACCCGGAGCGTGCAGGCCCAGAACCCGGGCATTCTGAGGAGGATGGTGAGTAGCAAAATTATCAGGTTTTGGCCCATGTGCTCTTAAGGCTGTGCACTGATGTTTGCTTTTCATTCTCTTGGCAGGCCAAGAAGTGACAGCTGGAACTTACCAGACAGGCAGACGGCCTTCTTCTGCAGCCAACAGGGATTTGCATCCCCAGATATGTGCAAGATAAGTCAAGGGCTACAACCCACAGAGGGCATGGAAGCGAGGTGCCAGGTTGGGAGTCCCCAGGAGGGGTTTTTCAGTTAGTTTTGGAGATGAGGATGTCCAAGAAGTGTCTCCTTAGGCCAGCTAAAGGAAAAGTGTCTGTTTTGATCACAGTGCCGGGGTGCGCAGGGCAGAGCAGTTCCGGTGTGTGTCCTGTCACTTGTCTCTGGTGCACTCTGTGTTCTTTGGGTCTCCCAGTCCTTTCTTCTTGTGGAAAGCTCTCTCTCCCTGTCTTGTCCCCTCATTTCTCACGTCCTGTGTCAAGGGTTACTGCACATATTTGTCCCGGAGCTGCTCTGCCCTGCTGCATAGCCTGTAATAGCACAAGTCCTGGGGACTTGAAATTGGTAATGCAGGGTGTAGCTGGGCTCCAGGTTGTGTTAGGAGATTACCAGAACATGTTTGGTGGTGTTAAGTTGTCCTGTAGAGGTTTGACATTAGTCCTAACTTCGTTTCAGATGCAGACAGTTCAAATCAGTGGCAGAGGGCACCAACCCAGGGTGAGGGTGTTGTACTAATCAGGTCAGTCATTGTTTGCATTAGGAAGCCAAAGTGATTGCCCAACCTTGGAAAGAAAAGCCTGAATTTGTGCTCAGGACCCTTCAGCCCTGAGCGAGAAGCTGATTGCACAAAATCCGAACATCAAAGAACGTGTCCCAGACCAGGGCTGCCACTACCCCATACTTGTTCTGCCCTGAGAGTCCCAGGGGAGCCCTACAAACTGACATCAGGAACCTGGACTGGTGTGTTTTCTTTCCCAGGGAAAAGAGCCGAAGTTTGCGCCCCGACTCCTGTGGCCCTGAGCGGGCAGCTGACCGCACAAATTCCGAACATCGAAGGATAAGTCCCAGACAGGAGCTGCCCCCACCTCATACCTGTGCTGCCCTGACAGTCCAAAAAGAGCTCTACAAACTGACATCAGGAACCTGGACTGGTGAGTTTTCTTTCCCAGGGAAAAGAGCCGATGTTTGCGCTCAGAGTCCTGTGGCCCTGAGCCGGCAGCTGAGTGCAAAAAATCCGAACATCGAAGGATAAGTCCCAGACAGGATCTGCCCCCACCTCATACTTGTGCTGCCCTGACAGTCCTAGGGGAGCCCTACAAACTGACAACAGGAACCTGGACTGGTGAGTTTTCTTTCCCAGGGAAAAGAGCCGATGTTTGCGCTCCGACTCCTGTGGCCCTGAGCGGGCAGCTGACCGCACAAATTCCGAACATCGAAGGATAAGTCCCAGAAAGGATCTGCCCCCACCTCATACTTGTGCTGCCCTGACAGTCCCAGGGGAGCCCTACAAACTGACATCAGGAACCTGGACTGGTGAGTTTTCTTTCCCAGGGAAAAGAGCCGATGTTTGCTCTCCGACTCCTGTGGCCCTGAGCGGGCAGCTGACCGCACAAATTCCGAACATCGAAGGATAAGTCCCAGACAGGAGCTGCCCCCACCTCATACCTGTGCTGCCCTGACAGTCCAAAAAGAGCTCTACAAACTGACATCAGGAACCTGGATGGTGAGTTTTCTTTCCCAGGGAAAAGAGCCGATGTTTGCGCCCCGAGTCCTGTGGCCCTGAGCCGCAGCTGACCGCACAAATTCCGAACATCGAAGGATAAGTCCCAGACAGGAGCTGCCCCCACCTCATACTTGTGCTGCCCTGAGAGTTCAAAAAGAGCTCTACAAACTGACATCAGTAACCTGGACTGGTGAGTTTTCTTTCCCAGGGAAAAGAGCCGATGTTTGCGCTCCGAGTCCTGTGGCCCTGAGCCAGCAGCTGACTGCAAAAAATCGGAACATCGAAGGATAAGTCCCAGACAGGAGCTGCCCACATCTCATACTTGTGCTGCCCTGAGAGTCCCAGGGGAGCCCTACAAACTGACAACAGGAACCTGGACTGGTGAGTTTTCTTTCCCAGGGAAAAGATCCGATGTTTGCGCTCCGAGTCCTGTGGCCCTGAGCCGGCAGCTGACTGCATAAAATCGGAATATCGAAGGATAAGTCCCAGACAGGAGCTGCCCCCACCTCATACCTGTGCTGCCCTGACAGTCCAAAAAGAGCTCTACAAACTGACATCAGGAACCTGGATGGTGAGTTTTCTTTCCCAGGGAAAAGAGCCAATGTTTGCGCTCCGAGTCCTGTGTCCCTGAGCCAGCAGCTGACTGCAAAAAATCGGAACATCGAAGGATAAGTCCCAGACAGGAGCTGCCCACATCTCATACTTGTGCTGCCCAGAGAGTCCCAGGGGAGCCCTACAAACTGACATCAGGAACCTGGACTGGTGAGTTTTCTTTCCCAGGGAAAAGAGCCGAAGTTTGCGCTCCGAGTCCTGTGGCCGTGAGCCAGCAGCTGACCGCACAAATTCCGAACATCGAAGGATAAGTTCCAGAAAGGAGCTGCCCCCACCTCATACTTGTGCTGCCCTGAGAGTCCAAAAAGAGCTCTACAAACTGACATGAGGAACCTGGACTGGTGAGTTTTCTTTCCCAGGGAAAAGAGCCGATGTTTGCACTCCGAGTCCTGTGGCCCTGAGCCGGCAGCTGAGTGCAAAAAATCCGAACATCGAAGGATAAGTCCCAGACAGGAGCTGCCCCCACCTCATACTTGTGCTGCCCTGAGAGTCCCAGGGGAGCCCTCCAAACTGACATCAGGAACCTGGACTGGTGAGTTTTCTTTCCCAGGGAAAAGATCCGATGTTTGTACTCCGAGTCCTGTGGCCCTGAGCCGGCAGCTGACTGCAAAAAATCCGAACATCGAAGGATAAGTCCCAGACAGGAGCTGCCCCCTCCTCATACTTGTGCTGCCCTGACAGTCCCAGGGGAGCCCTCCAAACTGACATCAGGAACCCGGACTGGTGAGTTTTCTTTCCCAGGGAAAAGAGCCGATGTTTGCGCTCCGAGTCCTGTGGCCCTGAGCCGGAAGCTGACTGCAAAAAATCCGAACATCGAAGGATAAGTCCCAGACAGGAGCTGCCCACATCTCAAACTTGTGCTGCCCTGAGAGTCCCAGGGGAGCCCTACAAACTGACATCAGGAACCTGGACTGGTGAGTTTTCTTTCCCAGGGAAAAGAGCCGATGTTTGCGCTCCGAGTCCTGTGGCCCTGAGCGGGCAGCTGACTGCAAAAAATCGGAACATGGAAGGATAAGTCCCAGACAGGAGCTGCCCCCACCTCATACTTGTACTGCCCTGACAGTCCCAAAAAGAGCCCTACAAACTGACATCAGGAACCTGGACTGGTGAGTTTTCTTTCCCAGGGAAAAGAGCCGATGTTTGCGCTCCGAGTCCTGTGGTCCGGAGCGGGCAGCTGACTGCAAAAAATCCGAACATCAAAGGATAAGTCCCAGACAGGAGCTGCCCCCACCTCATACCTGTGCTGCCCTGACAGTCCAAAAAAAGCTCTACAAACTGACATCAGGAACCTGGACTGGTGAGTTTTCTTTCCCAGGTAAAAGAGCCGATGTTTGCGCTCCGAGTCCTGTGGCCCTGAGCGGGCAGCTGACCGCGCAAATTCCGAACATCGAAGGATAAGTCCCAGACAGGAGCTGCCCCCACCTCATACCTGTGCTGCCCTGAGAGTTCAAAAAGAGCTCTACAAACTGACATCAGGAACCTGGACTGGTGAGTTTTCTTTCCCAGGGAAAAGAGCCGATGTTTGCGCCCTGAGTCCTGTGGCCCTGAGCCGGCAGCTGACCGCACAAATTCCGAACATCGAAGGATAAGTCCCAGAAAGGAGCTGCCCCCACCTCATACTTGTGCTGACCTGAGAGTTCCAGGGGAGCCCTACAAACTGACATCAGGAACCTGGACTGGTGAGTTTTCTTTCCCAGGGAAAAGAGCCGATGTTTGTGCTCAGAGTCCTCTGGCCCTGAGCTGGCAGCTGAGTGCAAAAAATCCGAACATCGAAGGATAAGTCCCAGACAGGAGCTGCACCCACCTAAAACTTGTGCTGCCCTGAGAGTCCCAGGGGAGCCCTACAAACTGACATCAGGAACCTGGACTGGTGAGTTTTCTTTCCCAGGGAAAAGAGCCGATGTTTGCACTCCGACTCCTGTGGCCCTGAGCGGGCAGCTGAGAGCAAAAAATCCAAACATCGAAGGATAAGTCCCAGACAGGAGCTGCCCCCACCTCATACTTGTGCTGCCCTGACAGTCCCCGGGGAGCCCTACAAACTGACATCAGGAACCTGGACTGGTGAGTTTTCTTTCCCAGGGAAAAGAGCCGATGTTTGCGCCCCGAGTCCTGTGGCCCTGAGCCGGCAGCTGACTGCATAAAATCGGAACATCGAAGGATAAGTCCCAGACAGGAGCTGCCCGCACCTCATACCGGTGCTGCCCTGACAGTCCAAAAAGAGCTCTACAAACTGACATCAGGAACCTGGATGGTGAGTTTTCTTTCCCAGGGAAAAGAGCCGATGTTTGCGCTCCGACTCCTGTGTCCCTGAGCCGGCAGCTGAGTGCATAAAATCCAAACATCGAAGGATAAGTCCCAGACAGGAGCTGCCCCCACCTCATACTTGTGCTGCCCTGAGAGTCCCAGGTAAGCCCTACAAACTGACATCAGGAACCTGGACTGGTGAGTTTTCTTTCCCAGGGAAAAGAGCCGATGTTTGCGCTCCGAGTCCTGTGGCCCTGAGCCGGCAGCTGACCGCACAAATTCTGAACATCGAAGGATACGTCCCAGAAAGGAGCTGCCCCCACATCATACTTGTGCTGCCCTGACAGTCTCAGGGGAGCCCTACAAACTGACATCAGGAACCTGGACTTGTGAGATTTTTTTCCCAGGGAAAAGAGCCGATGTTTGTGCCCCAAGTCCTGTGGCCCTGAGCTGGCATCTGACCGCAAAAAATCCGAATATTGAAGGATAAGTCCCAGAAAGAAGCTGCCCCCACCTCATACTTGTGCTGCCCTGAGAGTCCAAAAAGGGCTCTACAAACTGACATCAGGAACCTGGATGGTGAGTTTTCTTTCCCAGGGAAAAGAGCCGATGTTTGCGCTCCGAGTCCTGTGGCCCTGAGCGGGCAGCTGAATGCAAAAAATCCGAACATCGAAGGATAAGTCCCAGACAGGAGCTGCACCCATCTCATACATGTGCTGCCCGGAGAGTCCAAAAAGAGGCTACAAACTGACATCAGGAACCTGGACTGGTGAGTTTTCTTTCCCAGGGAAAAGAGCCAATGCTTGCGCCCCGACTCCTGTGGCCCTGAGCGGGCAGCTGACCGCACAAATTCCGAACATCGAAGGATAAGTCCCAGACAGGAGCTGCCCCCACCTCATACTTGTGCTGCCCTGAGAGTCCAAAAAGAGCTCTACAAACTGACATCAGGAACCTGGACTGGTGAGTTTTCTTTCCCAGGGAAAAGAGCCGATGTTTGCGCTCCGAGTCCTGTGGCCCTGAGCCGGCAGCTGAGTGCAAAAAATCCGAACATCGAAGGATAAGTCCCAGACAGGATCTGCCCCCACCTCATACTTGTGCTGCCCTCACAGTCCTAGGGGAGCCCTACAAACTGACAACAGGAACCTGGACTGGTGAGTTTTCTTTCCCAGGGAAAAGAGCCGATGTTTGCGCTCCGACTCCTGTGGCCCTGAGCGGGCAGCTGACCGCACAAATTCCGAACATCGAAGGATAAGTCCCAGAAAGGATCTGCCCCCACCTCATACTTGTGCTGCCCTGACAGTCCCAGGGGAGCCCTACAAACTGACATCAGGAACCTGGACTGGTGAGTTTTCTTTCCCAGGGAAAAGAGCCGATGTTTGCTCTCCGACTCCTGTGGCCCTGAGCCGGCAGCTGACCGCACAAATTCCGAACATCGAAGGATAAGTCCCAGACAGGAGCTGCCCCCACCTCATACCTGTGCTGCCCTGACAGTCCAAAAAGAGCTCTACAAACTGACATCAGGAACCTGGATGGTGAGTTTTCTTTCCCAGGGAAAAGAGCCGATGTTTGCGCCCCGAGTCCTGTGGCCCTGAGCCGCAGCTGACCGCACAAATTCCGAACATCGAAGGATAAGTCCCAGACAGGAGCTGCCCCCACCTCATACTTGTGCTGCCCTGAGAGTCCCAGGGGAGCCCTACAAACTGACAACAGGAACCTGGACTGGTGAGTTTTCTTTCCCAGGGAAAAGATCCGATGTTTGCGCTCCGAGTCCTGTGGCCCTGAGCCGGCAGCTGACTGCATAAAATCGGAATATCGAAGGATAAGTCCCAGACAGGAGCTGCCCCCACCTCATACCTGTGCTGCCCTGACAGTCCAAAAAGAGCTCTACAAACTGACATCAGGAACCTGGATGGTGAGTTTTCTTTCCCAGGGAAAAGAGCCAATGTTTGCGCTCCGAGTCCTGTGTCCCTGAGCCAGCATCTGACTGCAAAAAATCCGAACATCGAAGGATAAGTCCCAGACAGGAGCTGCCCACATCTCATACTTGTGCTGCCCTGAGAGTCCCAGGGGAGCCCTACAAACTGACATCAGGAACCTGGACTGGTGAGTTTTCTTTCCCAGGGAAAAGAGCCGAAGTTTGCGCTCCGAGTCCTGTGGTCCGGAGCGGGCAGCTGAGAGCAAAAAATCCGAACATCAAAGGATAAGTCCCAGACAGGATCTGCCCCCACCTCATACTTGTGCTGCCCTGAGAGTCCAAAAAGAGCCCTAAAAACTGACATCAGGAACCTGGACTGGTGAGTTTTCTTTCCCAGGGAAAAGAGCCGATGTTTACGCCCCGAGTCCTGTGGCCGTGAGCCAGCAGCTGACCGCACAAATTCCGAACATCGAAGGATAAGTTCCAGAAAGGAGCTGCCCCCACCTCATACTTGTGCTGCCCTGAGAGTCCAAAAAGAGCTCTACAAACTGACATGAGGAACCTGGACTGGTGAGTTTTCTTTCCCAGGGAAAAGAGCCGATGTTTGCACTCCGAGTCCTGTGGCCCTGAGCCGGCAGCTGAGTGCAAAAAATCCGAACATCGAAGGATAAGTCCCAGACAGGAGCTGCCCCCACCTCATACTTGTGCTGCCCTGAGAGTCCCAGGGGAGCCCTCCAAACTGACATCAGGAACCTGGACTGGTGAGTTTTCTTTCCCAGGGAAAAGAGCCGATGTTTGTACTCCGAGTCCTGTGGCCCTGAGCCGGCAGCTGACTGCAAAAAATCCGAACATCGAAGGATAAGTCCCAGACAGGAGCTGCCCCCTCCTCATACTTGTGCTGCCCTGACAGTCCCAGGGGAGCCCTCCAAACTGACATCAGGAACCCGGACTGGTGAGTTTTCTTTCCCAGGGAAAAGAGCCGATGTTTGCGCTCCGAGTCCTGTGGCCCTGAGCCGGAAGCTGACTGCAAAAAATCCGAACATCGAAGGATAAGTCCCAGACAGGAGCTGCCCACATCTCAAACTTGTGCTGCCCTGAGAGTCCCAGGGGAGCCCTACAAACTGACATCAGGAACCTGGACTGGTGAGTTTTCTTTCCCAGGGAAAAGAGCCGATGTTTGCGCTCCGAGTCCTGTGGCCCTGAGCGGGCAGCTGACTGCAAAAAATCGGAACATGGAAGGATAAGTCCCAGACAGGAGCTGCCCCCACCTCATACTTGTGCTGCCCTGACAGTCCCAAAAAGAGCCCTACAAACTGACATCAGGAACCTGGACTGGTGAGTTTTCTTTCCCAGGGAAAAGAGCCGATGTTTGCGCTCCGAGTCCTGTGGTCCAGAGCGGGCAGCTGACTGCAAAAAATCCGAACATCGAAGGATAAGTCCCAGACAGGAGCTGCCCCCACCTCATACCTGTGCTGCCCTGACAGTCCAAAAAAAGCTCTACAAACTGACATCAGGAACCTGGACTGGTGAGTTTTCTTTCCCAGGGAAAAGAGCCGATGTTTGCGCTCCGAGTCCTGTGGCCCTGAGCGGGCAGCTGACCGCGCAAATTCCGAACATCGAAGGATAAGTCCCAGACAGGAGCTGCCCCCACCTCATACCTGTGCTGCCCTGAGAGTTCAAAAAGAGCTCTACAAACTGACATCAGGAACCTGGACTGGTGAGTTTTCTTTCCCAGGGAAAAGAGCCGATGTTTGCGCCCTGAGTCCTGTGGCCCTGAGCCGGCAGCTGACCGCACAAATTCCGAACATCGAAGGATAAGTCCCAGAAAGGAGCTGCCCCCACCTCATACTTGTGCTGACCTGAGAGTTCCAGGGGAGCCCTACAAACTGACATCAGGAACCTGGACTGGTGAGTTTTCTTTCCCAGGGAAAAGAGCCGATGTTTGTGCTCAGAGTCCTGTGGCCCTGAGCCGGCAGCTGAGTGCAAAAAATCCGAACATCGAAGGATAAGTCCCAGACAGGAGCTGCACCCACCTAAAACTTGTGCTGCCCTGAGAGTCCCAGGGGAGCCCTACAAACTGACATCAGGAACCTGGACTGGTGAGTTTTCTTTCCCAGGGAAAAGAGCCGATGTTTGCACTCCGACTCCTGTGGCCCTGAGCGGGCAGCTGAGAGCAAAAAATCCAAACATCGAAGGATAAGTCCCAGACAGGAGCTGCCCCCACCTCATACTTGTGCTGCCCTGACAGTCCCCGGGGAGCCCTACAAACTGACATCAGGAACCTGGACTGGTGAGTTTTCTTTCCCAGGGAAAAGAGCCGATGTTTGCGCCCCGAGTCCTGTGGCCCTGAGCCGGCAGCTGACTGCATAAAATCGGAACATCGAAGGATAAGTCCCAGACAGGAGCTGCCCGCACCTCATACCGGTGCTGCCCTGACAGTCCAAAAAGAGCTCTACAAACTGACATCAGGAACCTGGATGGTGAGTTTTCTTTCCCAGGGAAAAGAGCCGATGTTTGCGCTCCGACTCCTGTGTCCCTGAGCCGGCAGCTGAGTGCATAAAATCCAAACATCGAAGGATAAGTCCCAGACAGGAGCTGCCCCCACCTCATACTTGTGCTGCCCTGAGAGTCCCAGGTAAGCCCTACAAACTGACATCAGGAACCTGGACTGGTGAGTTTTCTTTCCCAGGGAAAAGAGCCGATGTTTGCGCTCCGAGTCCTGTGGCCCTGAGCCGGCAGCTGACCGCACAAATTCTGAACATCGAAGGATACGTCCCAGAAAGGAGCTGCCCCCACATCATACTTGTGCTGCCCTGACAGTCTCAGGGAAGCCCTACAAACTGACATCAGGAACCTGGACTTGTGAGATTTTTTTCCCAGGGAAAAGAGCCGATGTTTGTGCCCCAAGTCCTGTGGCCCTGAGCTGGCATCTGACCGCAAAAAATCCGAATATCGAAGGATAAGTCCCAGAAAGAAGCTGCCCCCACCTCATACTTGTGCTGCCCTGAGAGTCCAAAAAGAGCTCTACAAACTGACATCAGGAACCTGGATGGTGAGTTTTCTTTCCCAGGGAAAAGAGCCGATGTTTGCGCTCCGAGTCCTGTGGCCCTGAGCGGGCAGCTGAATGCAAAAAATCCGAACATCGAAGGATAAGTCCCAGACAGGAGCTGCACCCATCTCATACATGTGCTGCCCGGAGAGTCCAAAAAGAGGCTACAAACTGACATCAGGAACCTGGACTGGTGAGTTTTCTTTCCCAGGGAAAAGAGCCAATGCTTGTGCCCCAAGTCCTGTGGCCCTGAGCGGGCATCTGACCGCAAAACATCCGAACATCGAAGGATAAGTCCCAGACAGAAGCTGCCCCCACCTCATACTTGTGCTGCCCTGAGAGTCCAAAAAGAGCTCTACAAACTGACATCAGTAACCTGGACTGGTGAGTTTTCTTTCCCAGGGAAAAGAGCCGATGTTTGCGCTCCGAGTCCTGTGGCCCTGAGCCGGCAGCTGACTGCAAAAAATCGGAACATCGAAGGATAAGTCCCAGACAGGAGCTGCCCCCACCTCATACCTGTGCTGCCCTGAGAGTTCAAAAAGAGCTCTACAAACTGACATCAGGAACCTGGACTGGTGAGTTTTCTTTCCCAGGGAAAAGAGCCGATGTTTGCGCCCTGAGTCCTGTGGCCCTGAGCCGGCAGCTGACCGCACAAATTCCGAACATCGAAGGATAAGTCCCAGACAGGAGCTGCCCCCACCTCATACTTGTGCTTCCCTGAGATTCCAAAAAGAGCCCTCCAAACTGTCATCAGGAACCTCGACTGGTGAGTTTTCTTTCCCAGGGAAAAGAGCCGATGTTTGCGCTCCGAGTCCTGTGGCCCTGAGCGGGCAGCTGACTGCAAAAAATCCGAACATCGAAGGATAAGTCCCAGACAGGAGCTGCCCCCACCTCATACTTGTGCTGCCCTGAGATTCCAAAAAGAGCCCTCCAAACTGACATCAGGAACCTGGATTGGTGAGTTTTCTTTCCCAGGGAAAAGAGCCGATGTTTGTTCTCCGACTCCTGTGGCCCTGAGCGGGCAGCTGACTGCAAAAAATCGGAACATCGAAGGATAAGTCCCAGACAGGAGCTGCCCCCACCTCATACTTGTGCTGCCCTGACAGTCCCAGGGGAGCCCTACAAACTGACATCAGGAACCTGGACTGGTGAGTTTTCTTTCCCAGGGAAAAGAGCCGATGTTTTCGCTCCGAGTCCTGTGGCCCTGAGCGGGCAGCTGACTGCAAAAAATCCGAACATCGCAGGATAAGTCCCAGACAGGAGCAGCCCCCACCTCAAACTTGTTCTGCCCTGAGAGTTCAAAAAGAGCTCTACAAACTGACATCAGGAACCTGGACTGGTGAGTTTTCTTTCCCAGGGAAAAGAGCCGATGTTTGCGCTCCGAGTCCTGTGGCCCTGAGCCGGCAGCTGACTGCATAAAATCCGAACATCGAAGGATAAGTCCCAGACAGGAGCTGCCCCCACCTCGTACCTGTGCTGCCCTGAGAGTTCAAATAGAGCTCTACAAACTGACATCAGGAACCTGGACTGGTGAGTTTTCTTTCCCAGGGAAAAGAGCCGATGTTTGCGCTCCGAGTCCTGTGGCCCTGAGCCGGCAGCTGACCGCACAAATTCCGAACATCGAAGGATAAGTCCCAGAAAGGAGCTGCCCCCACCTCATACTTGTGCTGCCCTGACAGTTCCAGGGGAGCCCTACAAACTGACATCAGGAACCTGGACTGGTGAGTTTTCTTTCCCAGGGAAAAGAGCCGATGTTTGCGCTCCGAGTCCTGTGGTCCGGAGCGGGCAGCTGAGTGCAAAAAATCCGAACATCGAATGATAAGTCCCAGACAGGATCTGCCCCCTCCTCATACCTGTGCTGCCCTGACAGTCCCAGGGGAGCCCTACAAACTGACATCAGGAACCTGGACTGGTGAGTTTTCTTTCCCAGGGAAAAGAGCCGATGTTTGCGCTCCGAGTCCTGTGGCCCTGAGCCGGCAGCTGACTGCAAAAAATCGGAACATCAAAGGATAAGTCCCAGACAGGAGCTGCCCCCACCTCATACTTGTGCTGCCCTGACAGTTATAGGGGAGCCCTACAAACTGACATCAGGAACCTGGACTGGTGAGTTTTCTTTCCCAGGGAAAAGAGCCGATGTTTGCGCTCCGAGTCCTGTGGCTCTGAGCCGGCAGCTGACTGCAAAAAATCCGAACATCGAAGGATAATTCCCAGACGGGAGCTGCCCCCTCCTCATACTTTTGCTGCCCTGAGAGTCCAAAAAGAGCTCTACAAACTGACATCAGGAACCTGGACTGGTGAGTTTTCTTTCCCAGGGAAAAGAGCCGATGTTTGCGCTCCGAGTCCTGTGGCCGTGAGGCGGCAGATGACCGCACAAATTCCGAACATCGAAGGATAAGTCCCAGAAAGGAGCTGCCCCCTCCTCATACTTGTGCTGCCCTGACAGTCCCAGGGGAGCCCTACAAACTGACATCAGGAACCTGGACTGGTGAGTTTTCTTTCCCAGGGAAAAGAGCCGATGTTTGCGCTCCGAGTCCTGTGGCCCTGAGCCGGCAGCTGACTGCAAAAAATCCGAACATCGAAGGATAAGTCCCAGACAGGAGCTGCCCCCACCTCATACTTGTGCTGCCCTGAGATTCCAAAAAGAGCCCTCCAAACTGACATCAGGAACCTGGACTGGTGAGTTTTCTTTCCCAGGGAAAAGAGCCGATGTTTTCGCTCCGAGTCCTGTGGCCCTGAGCGGGCAGCTGACTGCAAAAAATCGGAACATCGAAGGATAAGTCCCAGAAAGGAGCTGCCCCCACCTCATACTTGTTCTGCCCTGAGAGTCCAAAAAGAGCTCTACAAACTGACATCAGGAACCTGGACTGGTGAGTTTTCTTTCCCAGGGAAAAGAGCCGATGTTTGCGCTCCGACTCCTGTGGCCCTGAGCCGGCAGCTGACTGAAAAAAATCAGAACTTCTGATCTCTACCGGGGGGTTCCTGACCCCTGCCAGGGTTCCAGGCCGGCGAGAGCCCTACAAAGCCCTGGATTCCCAGACAGTGTCACAAAGGGTCCTGGGGCTGAGGGTGGTAGAGTAGGTGAGGGCAGCTGAGAGGCAGAAAGGGTCTGCAGGAATAAAAAGGCGGCACAGGGACACTGAGAGGCTGCGGTGCGGGAATGGAGGGTGACACAAGGAGGCTGAGAGGCAGAAGGGTCTGTAGGAGTAAAAAGGGAGGCACAGGGACACTGAGAGGCAGCAATGGGGAGCTTGAGGGTGACACAAGGAGGCTGAGAGGCAGAAGGGGTCTGTAGGAGTAAAAAGGGGGAGCACAGGGACACTGAGAGGCTGCAATGGGGAGCTGGAGGGTGACACATGGAGCCTGAGAGGCAAGGGGTGCCTTGAGGGACAAAGTGGAGGGTGCCTGAGGGTGACAGGTGAACAAGCCCTAAGCTCACCCCAAACAGCACCCCAAGAACACCAGTTTTCCCCAGCAGCAGCTGCAGGCAGTGACCCTAATGCTGGGACAGCCCCAGAACCCTCCCAGCAGCTGCAGGCAGTGACTTTAATTAAAAGGCATGTATGGTGTCTGGGACTGAGCACTTTTTAAGGTATTTTTTAAAGTGTTTTTAAAGGGTGTTTGAGGGGTTTTCTCACAGAAGCTCTTGAGGAACTTTCTGGGAGGTTTTAGGCTACTTCTAGGGTATTTTCAGGGTTTTTAAAAGATTTATTTAAGGTGCTTCAAGGGCTTTCTTAGTACTAATTAGAATTTCTATGGGTTTTTTTTCTGGGGTGTTCTTGGGGCTTTTTTAAGACTATTTAAAAAATTTTAGGGCTTTTTTAGGACTATTGGGGGTATGTGGAGGACTCTTAGGACCAGAGTATTTTTAGGTTTTTTGAGGGAAGTTTTATGGTTTTTAGGGTCTTATCAGTCTGTTTTAAGGATTTTGGGGCTATTTTTAGAGCTCTTTTAGGAATGTTTAGGGATTTTTAAAGGTTCTTTGGGGATTTTTAGGGGTGGTTTAGGGTTTTTTTAAACTAGGGTAATTTTATTGTATTTTAAGGGTATTCTGAGCTTATTTTTATGATTTTGTGGGGTTTTTAGGACATAGCGAGGATGAGGGTGTTTTTAGGGCATTTTAATGTTTTTTTAGGGTCATTTCATGGCATAGAGGCTGAGGGGCAGCTTGAGGGGCACTGTGGGGGTTTGAGGGTGACAGAGGCTGGGAGCTGAGGGAGGAACAGGGGGAGGGGACAGTGGGTGACACAGGGAGATGCTGAGGGGGACAGGGGCAGCTGGAGGGTGACACAGAGAAGCAGCTGTCATTTCTCTGAAGAGTTTTCTTCTGTATCCAGCCCATTATTCCCCTTGAACTCAAATCAGAGGAGCCAAACAGCCACAGCTGCTCTGAATCAGCCCAATCAGGGGTATATTAACCCCAGCCTTTGCTAAGAGGCTTCATTTTGTCTTTGGGATCCACTGGGGTAAGTGCTCTCCTCTCATTTTTGTGAAGAGGCTCTTTCAGCTTATCTCTGTTTGTTCTCTGCAGGTGTTTTGGGCTTCTAATGCAACAGAGGCTTTGAAGATACTGTGAGGAAAACAACACTGAACACAGGTAGTATTTAAATTCATGATTTGGGGTTGTGCATTCAGGGGTGGTGCTTTTGTAATCTCTAATTTTTCTTTTTTTTTCTTTTTTTTCTTTTTTTTTTTTTTTTTAGGAGGAGTGCAACTTCCTGTAATTCCAGGTTGTGTCGAGTACAGCATTTTTTCAGCAGAGTGATCATGTTCCAAAAGAGATCTGCCCTGTGTCAAAGATGATGTCTGAGATTGAGGCTTCAGGTGAGTTGAGGATTGGGACTAGGAGTGGGAGAGTGAGCAGGGTACCAAGTTAAGAGTTATCATGGTGGGGTTTTGCAGGCAGTAGGGTGAGAAATGGTGTCTATTTGCAAGGCTTTTCACAAGTATAGCAGAGGCATCCGTGTGTCATACAGCACACAAGCTCATCCACTGAACTCACAGAAATGCCATGTAACTTTGCCTCTCTAAACCAGGTGCTACTCATAATAACAGCCAAACCTTAGACTAGGGATGGAACTGGAGACTTGAGCACCCAAGCACACTCAGGAGAGGATAAGTATCTGACTTGCTGGGATTTGGCCCACATAACACTAAACTCAACCATTGATTTTCCTGTTCTTTATTCTAGCTGAATAAGAGGCCAACAGGAGATCCCCTCCGAGGCAGACTCATTTCAGGTCCAACGTGGATTCGCATTTCCAGTCATCCAAAAGATAAGTGGGGTCCATGGCCTGGGGATGGGAGTAGTGGCCCCCTTCGGCAGCCGATGGGGATTTGAATCCCCAGATATGTGCAAGATAAATCAAGAGCTACAACCCACAGAGGGGATGGAAGCGAAGTGCCAGGTTGGGACTCCCCAGGAGGGGTTTTTGACTCAGTTTTAGAGATGAGGATGTCCAAGAAGTGTCTCCTTAGGCCAGCTAAAGGAAAAGTGTCTGTTTTGATCACAGTGCCGGGGTGCGCAGGGCAGAGCAGTTCCGGTGTGTGTCCTGTCACTTGTCTCTGGTGCACTCTGTGTTCTTTGGGTCTCCCAGTCCTTTCTTCTTGTGGAAAGCTCTCTCTCCCTGTCTTGTCCCCTCGTTTCTCACGTCCTGTGTCACGGGTGTCTGCACATATTTGTCCCGGAGCTGCTCTGCCCTGCTGCATAGCCTGTAATAGCACAAGTCCTGGGGACTTGAAATTAGTAATGCAGGGTGCAGCTGGGCTCCAGGTTGTGTTAGGAGATTACCAGAACATGTTTGGTGGTGTTAAGTTGTCCTGCAGCGGTTTGACATTAGTCCTAACTTCGTTTCAGATGCAGACAGTACAAATCGGTGGCAAAGGGCACCAGTCCTGGATGAGGAACTTCCCATGAGCTGGTCAGTCATTGTTTGCATTTACAGGGGAAGCATAAATGGTGAATCTGTTTCAGCACTGTTCTTTGCCTTTACTTTTAGGAGGTCCAGGCAGATAGCAGCAGTCAAAGCCCAGTGTGCCAGGTGAGCAGTGGACAGAAGCAGTTGTTCTTGCTAAGGTTTCAGTTTTTGGTGCAACTGTAATCCTCCATTCTTGTTTTTGTGCTTTAGGGAATCCACTGGGAGTATGCTAAGCCCCTGTCAGCAGCTGGCTGATGGACTGGGTTTGCTGCACTTATGAGCCCTCTGGAAGTATTACAGGATCCTGTGATGAAGCCTACTGATTTTGCATTTCAAGGTCCCATCCTGGTAGCCCAGAGCAGTGGCCAAGGAGTTGTGGTGAGTCGGGGAGGTAGGGAGGAGGAGTGAGAGTCCACTCAAGTTTCAGCAATGCCATGTCACCCTTTCTCCACTTAATCTAGGTGTACCCTGAGATGATGCTGTCGGCCTCCAAGCACGCCTGCGGTGTGGCCCGACCATTCTGAGGAGAATGGTGAGTAGCAGAATTGTCAGGTTTTGGCCATTGTGCTGTTACGGTTGTGCACTGATGTTTGGTTTTCTTTGTCTTGGCAGACCAAGAGAGAACAGTCTGGTGACAACTGGAGTTTCCCAGACAGGCAGGAGGCCTCGTTCTGCACCCGATGGAGATTTGGATCCCCAGATATATGCCAGATAAGTCAAGGGCTACAACCCACAGAGGGCATGGAAGCGAGGTGCCAGGTTGGGAGTCCCCAGGAGGGGTTTTTGAGTCAGTTTTGGATACGGGGATGTCTAAGAAGCGTCTCCTTAGGCCAGCTGAAGGGAAAGTGTCTGTTTTGATCACAGTGCTGAGGTGCGCAGGGCAGAGCAGTTCTGGTGTGTGTTCTGTCACTTGTCTCTGGTGCACTCTGTGTTCTTTGGGTCTCCCAGTCCTTTCTTCTTGTGGAAAGCTCTCTCTCCCTGTCTTGTCCCCTCGTTTCTCACGTCCTGTCCTGTGTCACGGGTGTCTGCACATATTTGTACCGGAGCTGCTCTGCCCTGCTGTGTAGCCTGTAATAGCACAAGTCCTGGGGACTTGAAATTAGTAATGCAGGTTGCAGCTGGGCTCCAGATTTTATTAGGAGATTGACATAACATGCTTGGTACTGTTAAGTTGTCCTGTAGAGGTTTGACATTAGTCCTAACTTCGTTTCAGATGCAGACAGTACAAATCGGTGGCAAAGGGCACCAGTCCTGGATGAGGAACTTCCCATGAGCTGGTCAGTCATTGTTTGCATTTACAGGGGAAGCATAAATGGTGAATCTGTTACAGCCCTGTTCTGTGCCTTTATTTTTAGGAGGTCCAGGCAGATAGCAGCAGTCAAAGCCCAGTGTGCCAGGTGAGCAGTGGACAGAAGCAGTTGTTCTTGCTAAGGTTTCAGTTTTTGGTGCAACTGTAATCATCCATTCTTGTTTTTGTGCTTTAGGGAATCCACTGGGAGTATGCTAAGCCCCTGTCAGCAGCTGGCTGATGGACTGGGTTTGCTGCACTTATGAGCCCTCTGGAAGTATTACAGGATCCTGTGATGAAGCCTACTGATTTTGCATTTCAAGGTCCCATCCTGGTAGCCCAGAGCAGTGGCCAAGGAGTTGTGGTGAGAAGGGGAGGTAGGGAGGAGGAGTGGGAGTCCTCTCGAGTTTCAGCATTGTCTCCCCTTAACGTAGGTGTGCCCTGCAATGATGGCGTCAGAATCCAAGCACACCCGGAGCGTGCAGGCCCAGAACCCGGGCATTCTGAGGAGGATGGTGAGTAGCAAAATTATCAGGTTTTGGCCCATGTGCTCTTAAGGCTGTGCACTGATGTTTGCTTTTCATTCTCTTGGCAGGCCAAGAAGTGACAGCTGGAACTTACCAGACAGGCAGACGGCCTTCTTCTGCAGCCAACAGGGATTTGCATCCCCAGATATGTGCAAGATAAGTCAAGGGCTACAACCCACAGAGGGCATGGAAGCGAGGTGCCAGGTTGGGAGTCCCCAGGAGGGGTTTTTCAGTTAGTTTTGGAGATGAGGATGTCCAAGAAGTGTCTCCTTAGGCCAGCTAAAGGAAAAGTGTCTGTTTTGATCACAGTGCCGGGGTGCGCAGGGCAGAGCAGTTCCGGTGTGTGTCCTGTCACTTGTCTCTGGTGCACTCTGTGTTCTTTGGGTCTCCCAGTCCTTTCTTCTTGTGGAAAGCTCTCTCTCCCTGTCTTGTCCCCTCATTTCTCACGTCCTGTGTCAAGGGTTACTGCACATATTTGTCCCGGAGCTGCTCTGCCCTGCTGCATAGCCTGTAATAGCACAAGTCCTGGGGACTTGAAATTGGTAATGCAGGGTGTAGCTGGGCTCCAGGTTGTGTTAGGAGATTACCAGAACATGTTTGGTGGTGTTAAGTTGTCCTGTAGAGGTTTGACATTAGTCCTAACTTCGTTTCAGATGCAGACAGTTCAAATCAGTGGCAGAGGGCACCAACCCAGGGTGAGGGTGTTGTACTAATCAGGTCAGTCATTGTTTGCATTAGGAAGCCAAAGTGATTGCCCAACCTTGGAAAGAAAAGCCTGAATTTGTGCTCAGGACCCTTCAGCCCTGAGCGAGAAGCTGATTGCACAAAATCCGAACATCAAAGAACGTGTCCCAGACCAGGGCTGCCACTACCCCATACTTGTTCTGCCCTGAGAGTCCCAGGGGAGCCCTACAAACTGACATCAGGAACCTGGACTGGTGTGTTTTCTTTCCCAGGGAAAAGAGCCGAAGTTTGCGCCCCGACTCCTGTGGCCCTGAGCGGGCAGCTGACCGCACAAATTCCGAACATCGAAGGATAAGTCCCAGACAGGAGCTGCCCCCACCTCATACCTGTGCTGCCCTGAGAGTCCAAAAAGAGCTCTACAAACTGACATCAGGAACCTGGACTGGTGAGTTTTCTTTCCCAGGGAAAAGAGCCGATGTTTGCGCTCAGAGTCCTGTGGCCCTGAGCCGGCAGCTGAGTGCAAAAAATCCGAACATCGAAGGATAAGTCCCAGACAGGATCTGCCCCCACCTCATACTTGTGCTGCCCTGACAGTCCTAGGGGAGCCCTACAAACTGACAACAGGAACCTGGACTGGTGAGTTTTCTTTCCCAGGGAAAAGAGCCGATGTTTGCGCTCCGACTCCTGTGGCCCTGAGCGGGCAGCTGACCGCACAAATTCCGAACATCGAAGGATAAGTCCCAGAAAGGATCTGCCCCCACCTCATACTTGTGCTGCCCTGACAGTCCCAGGGGAGCCCTACAAACTGACATCAGGAACCTGGACTGGTGAGTTTTCTTTCCCAGGGAAAAGAGCCGATGTTTGCTCTCCGACTCCTGTGGCCCTGAGCGGGCAGCTGACCGCACAAATTCCGAACATCGAAGGATAAGTCCCAGACAGGAGCTGCCCCCACCTCATACCTGTGCTGCCCTGACAGTCCAAAAAGAGCTCTACAAACTGACATCAGGAACCTGGATGGTGAGTTTTCTTTCCCAGGGAAAAGAGCCGATGTTTGCGCCCCGAGTCCTGTGGCCCTGAGCCGCAGCTGACCGCACAAATTCCGAACATCGAAGGATAAGTCCCAGACAGGAGCTGCCCCCACCTCATACTTGTGCTGCCCTGAGAGTTCAAAAAGAGCTCTACAAACTGACATCAGTAACCTGGACTGGTGAGTTTTCTTTCCCAGGGAAAAGAGCCGATGTTTGCGCTCCGAGTCCTGTGGCCCTGAGCCAGCAGCTGACTGCAAAAAATCGGAACATCGAAGGATAAGTCCCAGACAGGAGCTGCCCACATCTCATACTTGTGCTGCCCTGAGAGTCCCAGGGGAGCCCTACAAACTGACAACAGGAACCTGGACTGGTGAGTTTTCTTTCCCAGGGAAAAGATCCGATGTTTGCGCTCCGAGTCCTGTGGCCCTGAGCCGGCAGCTGACTGCATAAAATCGGAATATCGAAGGATAAGTCCCAGACAGGAGCTGCCCCCACCTCATACCTGTGCTGCCCTGACAGTCCAAAAAGAGCTCTACAAACTGACATCAGGAACCTGGATGGTGAGTTTTCTTTCCCAGGGAAAAGAGCCAATGTTTGCGCTCCGAGTCCTGTGTCCCTGAGCCAGCAGCTGACTGCAAAAAATCGGAACATCGAAGGATAAGTCCCAGACAGGAGCTGCCCACATCTCATACTTGTGCTGCCCAGAGAGTCCCAGGGGAGCCCTACAAACTGACATCAGGAACCTGGACTGGTGAGTTTTCTTTCCCAGGGAAAAGAGCCGAAGTTTGCGCTCCGAGTCCTGTGGCCGTGAGCCAGCAGCTGACCGCACAAATTCCGAACATCGAAGGATAAGTTCCAGAAAGGAGCTGCCCCCACCTCATACTTGTGCTGCCCTGAGAGTCCAAAAAGAGCTCTACAAACTGACATGAGGAACCTGGACTGGTGAGTTTTCTTTCCCAGGGAAAAGAGCCGATGTTTGCACTCCGAGTCCTGTGGCCCTGAGCCGGCAGCTGAGTGCAAAAAATCCGAACATCGAAGGATAAGTCCCAGACAGGAGCTGCCCCCACCTCATACTTGTGCTGCCCTGAGAGTCCCAGGGGAGCCCTCCAAACTGACATCAGGAACCTGGACTGGTGAGTTTTCTTTCCCAGGGAAAAGATCCGATGTTTGTACTCCGAGTCCTGTGGCCCTGAGCCGGCAGCTGACTGCAAAAAATCCGAACATCGAAGGATAAGTCCCAGACAGGAGCTGCCCCCTCCTCATACTTGTGCTGCCCTGACAGTCCCAGGGGAGCCCTCCAAACTGACATCAGGAACCCGGACTGGTGAGTTTTCTTTCCCAGGGAAAAGAGCCGATGTTTGCGCTCCGAGTCCTGTGGCCCTGAGCCGGAAGCTGACTGCAAAAAATCCGAACATCGAAGGATAAGTCCCAGACAGGAGCTGCCCACATCTCAAACTTGTGCTGCCCTGAGAGTCCCAGGGGAGCCCTACAAACTGACATCAGGAACCTGGACTGGTGAGTTTTCTTTCCCAGGGAAAAGAGCCGATGTTTGCGCTCCGAGTCCTGTGGCCCTGAGCGGGCAGCTGACTGCAAAAAATCGGAACATGGAAGGATAAGTCCCAGACAGGAGCTGCCCCCACCTCATACTTGTACTGCCCTGACAGTCCCAAAAAGAGCCCTACAAACTGACATCAGGAACCTGGACTGGTGAGTTTTCTTTCCCAGGGAAAAGAGCCGATGTTTGCGCTCCGAGTCCTGTGGTCCGGAGCGGGCAGCTGACTGCAAAAAATCCGAACATCAAAGGATAAGTCCCAGACAGGAGCTGCCCCCACCTCATACCTGTGCTGCCCTGACAGTCCAAAAAAAGCTCTACAAACTGACATCAGGAACCTGGACTGGTGAGTTTTCTTTCCCAGGTAAAAGAGCCGATGTTTGCGCTCCGAGTCCTGTGGCCCTGAGCGGGCAGCTGACCGCGCAAATTCCGAACATCGAAGGATAAGTCCCAGACAGGAGCTGCCCCCACCTCATACCTGTGCTGCCCTGAGAGTTCAAAAAGAGCTCTACAAACTGACATCAGGAACCTGGACTGGTGAGTTTTCTTTCCCAGGGAAAAGAGCCGATGTTTGCGCCCTGAGTCCTGTGGCCCTGAGCCGGCAGCTGACCGCACAAATTCCGAACATCGAAGGATAAGTCCCAGAAAGGAGCTGCCCCCACCTCATACTTGTGCTGACCTGAGAGTTCCAGGGGAGCCCTACAAACTGACATCAGGAACCTGGACTGGTGAGTTTTCTTTCCCAGGGAAAAGAGCCGATGTTTGTGCTCAGAGTCCTCTGGCCCTGAGCTGGCAGCTGAGTGCAAAAAATCCGAACATCGAAGGATAAGTCCCAGACAGGAGCTGCACCCACCTAAAACTTGTGCTGCCCTGAGAGTCCCAGGGGAGCCCTACAAACTGACATCAGGAACCTGGACTGGTGAGTTTTCTTTCCCAGGGAAAAGAGCCGATGTTTGCACTCCGACTCCTGTGGCCCTGAGCGGGCAGCTGAGAGCAAAAAATCCAAACATCGAAGGATAAGTCCCAGACAGGAGCTGCCCCCACCTCATACTTGTGCTGCCCTGACAGTCCCCGGGGAGCCCTACAAACTGACATCAGGAACCTGGACTGGTGAGTTTTCTTTCCCAGGGAAAAGAGCCGATGTTTGCGCCCCGAGTCCTGTGGCCCTGAGCCGGCAGCTGACTGCATAAAATCGGAACATCGAAGGATAAGTCCCAGACAGGAGCTGCCCGCACCTCATACCGGTGCTGCCCTGACAGTCCAAAAAGAGCTCTACAAACTGACATCAGGAACCTGGATGGTGAGTTTTCTTTCCCAGGGAAAAGAGCCGATGTTTGCGCTCCGACTCCTGTGTCCCTGAGCCGGCAGCTGAGTGCATAAAATCCAAACATCGAAGGATAAGTCCCAGACAGGAGCTGCCCCCACCTCATACTTGTGCTGCCCTGAGAGTCCCAGGTAAGCCCTACAAACTGACATCAGGAACCTGGACTGGTGAGTTTTCTTTCCCAGGGAAAAGAGCCGATGTTTGCGCTCCGAGTCCTGTGGCCCTGAGCCGGCAGCTGACCGCACAAATTCTGAACATCGAAGGATACGTCCCAGAAAGGAGCTGCCCCCACATCATACTTGTGCTGCCCTGACAGTCTCAGGGGAGCCCTACAAACTGACATCAGGAACCTGGACTTGTGAGATTTTTTTCCCAGGGAAAAGAGCCGATGTTTGTGCCCCAAGTCCTGTGGCCCTGAGCTGGCATCTGACCGCAAAAAATCCGAATATTGAAGGATAAGTCCCAGAAAGAAGCTGCCCCCACCTCATACTTGTGCTGCCCTGAGAGTCCAAAAAGGGCTCTACAAACTGACATCAGGAACCTGGATGGTGAGTTTTCTTTCCCAGGGAAAAGAGCCGATGTTTGCGCTCCGAGTCCTGTGGCCCTGAGCGGGCAGCTGAATGCAAAAAATCCGAACATCGAAGGATAAGTCCCAGACAGGAGCTGCACCCATCTCATACATGTGCTGCCCGGAGAGTCCAAAAAGAGGCTACAAACTGACATCAGGAACCTGGACTGGTGAGTTTTCTTTCCCAGGGAAAAGAGCCAATGCTTGCGCCCCGACTCCTGTGGCCCTGAGCGGGCAGCTGACCGCACAAATTCCGAACATCGAAGGATAAGTCCCAGACAGGAGCTGCCCCCACCTCATACTTGTGCTGCCCTGAGAGTCCAAAAAGAGCTCTACAAACTGACATCAGGAACCTGGACTGGTGAGTTTTCTTTCCCAGGGAAAAGAGCCGATGTTTGCGCTCCGAGTCCTGTGGCCCTGAGCCGGCAGCTGAGTGCAAAAAATCCGAACATCGAAGGATAAGTCCCAGACAGGATCTGCCCCCACCTCATACTTGTGCTGCCCTCACAGTCCTAGGGGAGCCCTACAAACTGACAACAGGAACCTGGACTGGTGAGTTTTCTTTCCCAGGGAAAAGAGCCGATGTTTGCGCTCCGACTCCTGTGGCCCTGAGCGGGCAGCTGACCGCACAAATTCCGAACATCGAAGGATAAGTCCCAGAAAGGATCTGCCCCCACCTCATACTTGTGCTGCCCTGACAGTCCCAGGGGAGCCCTACAAACTGACATCAGGAACCTGGACTGGTGAGTTTTCTTTCCCAGGGAAAAGAGCCGATGTTTGCTCTCCGACTCCTGTGGCCCTGAGCCGGCAGCTGACCGCACAAATTCCGAACATCGAAGGATAAGTCCCAGACAGGAGCTGCCCCCACCTCATACCTGTGCTGCCCTGACAGTCCAAAAAGAGCTCTACAAACTGACATCAGGAACCTGGATGGTGAGTTTTCTTTCCCAGGGAAAAGAGCCGATGTTTGCGCCCCGAGTCCTGTGGCCCTGAGCCGCAGCTGACCGCACAAATTCCGAACATCGAAGGATAAGTCCCAGACAGGAGCTGCCCCCACCTCATACTTGTGCTGCCCTGAGAGTCCCAGGGGAGCCCTACAAACTGACAACAGGAACCTGGACTGGTGAGTTTTCTTTCCCAGGGAAAAGATCCGATGTTTGCGCTCCGAGTCCTGTGGCCCTGAGCCGGCAGCTGACTGCATAAAATCGGAATATCGAAGGATAAGTCCCAGACAGGAGCTGCCCCCACCTCATACCTGTGCTGCCCTGACAGTCCAAAAAGAGCTCTACAAACTGACATCAGGAACCTGGATGGTGAGTTTTCTTTCCCAGGGAAAAGAGCCAATGTTTGCGCTCCGAGTCCTGTGTCCCTGAGCCAGCATCTGACTGCAAAAAATCCGAACATCGAAGGATAAGTCCCAGACAGGAGCTGCCCACATCTCATACTTGTGCTGCCCTGAGAGTCCCAGGGGAGCCCTACAAACTGACATCAGGAACCTGGACTGGTGAGTTTTCTTTCCCAGGGAAAAGAGCCGAAGTTTGCGCTCCGAGTCCTGTGGTCCGGAGCGGGCAGCTGAGAGCAAAAAATCCGAACATCAAAGGATAAGTCCCAGACAGGATCTGCCCCCACCTCATACTTGTGCTGCCCTGAGAGTCCAAAAAGAGCCCTAAAAACTGACATCAGGAACCTGGACTGGTGAGTTTTCTTTCCCAGGGAAAAGAGCCGATGTTTACGCCCCGAGTCCTGTGGCCGTGAGCCAGCAGCTGACCGCACAAATTCCGAACATCGAAGGATAAGTTCCAGAAAGGAGCTGCCCCCACCTCATACTTGTGCTGCCCTGAGAGTCCAAAAAGAGCTCTACAAACTGACATGAGGAACCTGGACTGGTGAGTTTTCTTTCCCAGGGAAAAGAGCCGATGTTTGCACTCCGAGTCCTGTGGCCCTGAGCCGGCAGCTGAGTGCAAAAAATCCGAACATCGAAGGATAAGTCCCAGACAGGAGCTGCCCCCACCTCATACTTGTGCTGCCCTGAGAGTCCCAGGGGAGCCCTCCAAACTGACATCAGGAACCTGGACTGGTGAGTTTTCTTTCCCAGGGAAAAGAGCCGATGTTTGTACTCCGAGTCCTGTGGCCCTGAGCCGGCAGCTGACTGCAAAAAATCCGAACATCGAAGGATAAGTCCCAGACAGGAGCTGCCCCCTCCTCATACTTGTGCTGCCCTGACAGTCCCAGGGGAGCCCTCCAAACTGACATCAGGAACCCGGACTGGTGAGTTTTCTTTCCCAGGGAAAAGAGCCGATGTTTGCGCTCCGAGTCCTGTGGCCCTGAGCCGGAAGCTGACTGCAAAAAATCCGAACATCGAAGGATAAGTCCCAGACAGGAGCTGCCCACATCTCAAACTTGTGCTGCCCTGAGAGTCCCAGGGGAGCCCTACAAACTGACATCAGGAACCTGGACTGGTGAGTTTTCTTTCCCAGGGAAAAGAGCCGATGTTTGCGCTCCGAGTCCTGTGGCCCTGAGCGGGCAGCTGACTGCAAAAAATCGGAACATGGAAGGATAAGTCCCAGACAGGAGCTGCCCCCACCTCATACTTGTGCTGCCCTGACAGTCCCAAAAAGAGCCCTACAAACTGACATCAGGAACCTGGACTGGTGAGTTTTCTTTCCCAGGGAAAAGAGCCGATGTTTGCGCTCCGAGTCCTGTGGTCCAGAGCGGGCAGCTGACTGCAAAAAATCCGAACATCGAAGGATAAGTCCCAGACAGGAGCTGCCCCCACCTCATACCTGTGCTGCCCTGACAGTCCAAAAAAAGCTCTACAAACTGACATCAGGAACCTGGACTGGTGAGTTTTCTTTCCCAGGGAAAAGAGCCGATGTTTGCGCTCCGAGTCCTGTGGCCCTGAGCGGGCAGCTGACCGCGCAAATTCCGAACATCGAAGGATAAGTCCCAGACAGGAGCTGCCCCCACCTCATACCTGTGCTGCCCTGAGAGTTCAAAAAGAGCTCTACAAACTGACATCAGGAACCTGGACTGGTGAGTTTTCTTTCCCAGGGAAAAGAGCCGATGTTTGCGCCCTGAGTCCTGTGGCCCTGAGCCGGCAGCTGACCGCACAAATTCCGAACATCGAAGGATAAGTCCCAGAAAGGAGCTGCCCCCACCTCATACTTGTGCTGACCTGAGAGTTCCAGGGGAGCCCTACAAACTGACATCAGGAACCTGGACTGGTGAGTTTTCTTTCCCAGGGAAAAGAGCCGATGTTTGTGCTCAGAGTCCTGTGGCCCTGAGCCGGCAGCTGAGTGCAAAAAATCCGAACATCGAAGGATAAGTCCCAGACAGGAGCTGCACCCACCTAAAACTTGTGCTGCCCTGAGAGTCCCAGGGGAGCCCTACAAACTGACATCAGGAACCTGGACTGGTGAGTTTTCTTTCCCAGGGAAAAGAGCCGATGTTTGCACTCCGACTCCTGTGGCCCTGAGCGGGCAGCTGAGAGCAAAAAATCCAAACATCGAAGGATAAGTCCCAGACAGGAGCTGCCCCCACCTCATACTTGTGCTGCCCTGACAGTCCCCGGGGAGCCCTACAAACTGACATCAGGAACCTGGACTGGTGAGTTTTCTTTCCCAGGGAAAAGAGCCGATGTTTGCGCCCCGAGTCCTGTGGCCCTGAGCCGGCAGCTGACTGCATAAAATCGGAACATCGAAGGATAAGTCCCAGACAGGAGCTGCCCGCACCTCATACCGGTGCTGCCCTGACAGTCCAAAAAGAGCTCTACAAACTGACATCAGGAACCTGGATGGTGAGTTTTCTTTCCCAGGGAAAAGAGCCGATGTTTGCGCTCCGACTCCTGTGTCCCTGAGCCGGCAGCTGAGTGCATAAAATCCAAACATCGAAGGATAAGTCCCAGACAGGAGCTGCCCCCACCTCATACTTGTGCTGCCCTGAGAGTCCCAGGTAAGCCCTACAAACTGACATCAGGAACCTGGACTGGTGAGTTTTCTTTCCCAGGGAAAAGAGCCGATGTTTGCGCTCCGAGTCCTGTGGCCCTGAGCCGGCAGCTGACCGCACAAATTCTGAACATCGAAGGATACGTCCCAGAAAGGAGCTGCCCCCACATCATACTTGTGCTGCCCTGACAGTCTCAGGGAAGCCCTACAAACTGACATCAGGAACCTGGACTTGTGAGATTTTTTTCCCAGGGAAAAGAGCCGATGTTTGTGCCCCAAGTCCTGTGGCCCTGAGCTGGCATCTGACCGCAAAAAATCCGAATATCGAAGGATAAGTCCCAGAAAGAAGCTGCCCCCACCTCATACTTGTGCTGCCCTGAGAGTCCAAAAAGAGCTCTACAAACTGACATCAGGAACCTGGATGGTGAGTTTTCTTTCCCAGGGAAAAGAGCCGATGTTTGCGCTCCGAGTCCTGTGGCCCTGAGCGGGCAGCTGAATGCAAAAAATCCGAACATCGAAGGATAAGTCCCAGACAGGAGCTGCACCCATCTCATACATGTGCTGCCCGGAGAGTCCAAAAAGAGGCTACAAACTGACATCAGGAACCTGGACTGGTGAGTTTTCTTTCCCAGGGAAAAGAGCCAATGCTTGTGCCCCAAGTCCTGTGGCCCTGAGCGGGCATCTGACCGCAAAACATCCGAACATCGAAGGATAAGTCCCAGACAGAAGCTGCCCCCACCTCATACTTGTGCTGCCCTGAGAGTCCAAAAAGAGCTCTACAAACTGACATCAGGAACCTGGATGGTGAGTTTTCTTTCCCAGGGAAAAGAGCCGATGTTTGCGCTCCGAGTCCTGTGGCCCTGAGCCGGCAGCTGACCGCAAAAAGTCCGAACATCGAAGGATAAGTCCCAGACAGAAGCTGCCCCCTCCTCATACTTGTGCTGCCCTGACAGTCTTAGGGGAGCCCTACAAACTGACATCAGGAACCTGGACTGGTGAGTTTTCTTTCCCAGGGAAAAGAGCCGATGTTTGCGCTCCGAGTCCTGTGGCTCTGAGCCGGCAGCTGACTGCAAAATATCGGAACATCGAAGGATAAGTCCCAGACAGGAGCTGCCCCCACCTCATACTTGTGCTGCCCTGACAGTCCCAGGGGAGCCCTACAAACTGACATCAGGAACCTGGATGGTGAGTTTTCTTTCCCAGGGAAAAGAGCCGATATTTGCGCTCCGACTCCTGTGGCCCTGAGCCGGCAGCTGACTGCAAAAAATCCGAACATCGAAGGATAAGTCCCAGACAGGAGCTGCCCCCTCCTCATACTTGTGCTGCCCTGAGAGTCCCAGGGGAGCCCTCCAAACTGACATCAGGAACCTGGACTGTTGAGTTTTCTTTCCCAGGGAAAAGAGCCGATGTTTGCGCCCCGAGTCCTGTGGCCGTGAGCCGGCAGCTGACCGCACAAATTCCGAACATCGAAGGATAAGTCCCAGAAAGGAGCTGCCCCCACCTCATACTTGTGCTGCCCTGAGATTCTAAAAAGAGCTCTACAAACTGACATCAGGAACCTGGACTGGTGAATTTTCTTTCCCAGGGAAAAGAGCCGATGTTTGTGTTCCGAGTCCTGTGGCCCTGAGCGGGCATCTGACTGCAAAAAATCCGAACATCGAAGGATAAGTCCCAGACAGGATCTGCCCCCACCTCATACTTGTGCTGCCCTGACAGTCTCAGGGGAGCCCTACAAACTGACATCAGGAACCTGGACTGGTGAGTATTCTTTCCCAGGGAAAAGAGCCAATGTTTGCACTATGAATCCTGTGGCCCTGAGCCGGCAGCTGACCGCACAAATTCCGAACATCGAAGGATAAGTCCCAGAAAGGAGGTGCCTCCACCTCATAATTGTGCTGCCCTGAGAGTCCCAGGGGAGCCCTCCAAACTGACATCAGGAACCTGGACTGGTGAGTTTTCTTTCCCAGGGAAAAGAGCCGATGTTTGCGCTCCGAGTCCTGTGGCCCTGAGCCGGCAGCTGACCGCACAAATTCTGAACATCGAAGGATACGTCCCAGAAAGGAGCTGCCCCCACCTCATACTTGTGCTGCCCTGACAGTCTCAGGGGAGCCCTACAAACTGACATCAGGAACCTGGACTTGTGAGATTTTTTTCCAAGGGAAAAGAGCCGATGTTTGCGCTCCGACTCCTGTGGCCATGAACCGGCAGCTGACCGCAAAAAATCCGAACATCGGAGGATAAGTCCCAGACAGGAGCTGCCCCCACCTCATACTCGTGCTGCCCTGAGAGTCCCAGGGGAGCCCTCCAAACTGATATCAGGAACCTGGACTGGTGAGTTTTCTTTCCCAGGGAAAAGAGCCGATGTTTGCGCTCCGAGTCCTGTGGCCCTGAGCCGGCAGCTGACCGCACAAATTCTGAACATCGAAGGATACGTCCCAGAAAGGAGCTGCCCCCACCTCATACTTGTGCTGCCCTGACAGTCTCAGGGGAGCCCTACAAACTGAAAACAGGAACCTGGACTGGTGAGATTTTTTTCCCAGGGAAAAGAGCCGATGTTTGCGCTCCGACTCCTGTGGCCCTGAGCGGGCATCTGACTGCAAAAAATCCGAACATCGAAGGATAAGTCCCAGACAGGAGCTGCCCCCACCTCATACTTGTGCTGCCCTGACAGTCTCAGGGGAGCCCTACAAACTGACATCAGGAACCTGGACTGGTGAGTTTTCTTTCCCAGGGAAAAGAGCCGATGTTTTCGCTCCGAGTCCTGTGGCCCTGAGCCGGCAGCTGACTGCAAAAAATCGGAACATCGAAGGATAAGTCCCAGACAGGAGCTGCCCCCACCTCATACTTGTGCTGCCCTGAGAGTCCAAAAAGATCTCTACAAACTGACATCAGGAATCTGGACTGGTGAGTTTTCTTTCCCAGGGAAAAGAGCCGATGTTTGCGCCCCGAGTCCTGTGGCCGTGAGCCGGCATCTGACCGCACAAATTCCGAACATCGAAGGATAAGTCCCAGAAAGGAGCTGCACCCACCTCATACTTGTGCTGCCCTGAGAGTCCCAGGGGAGCCCTCCAAACTGACATCAGGAACCTGGACTGGTGAGTTTTCTTTCCCAGGGAAAAGAGCCAATGTTTGCGCTCCGCGTCCTGTGGCCCTGAGCCGGCAGCTGACTGCAAAAAATCGGAACATCGAAGGATAAGTCCCAGACAGGAGCTGCCCCCACCTCATACTTGTGCTGCCCTGAGAGTTCAAAAAGAGCTCTACAAACTGACATCAGGAACCTGGACTGGTGAGTTTTCTTTCCCAGGGATAAGAGCCGATGTTTGCGCTCCGAGTCCTGTGGCCCTGAGCCGGGAGCTGACCGCACAAATTCCGAACATCGAAGGATAAGTCCCAGAAAGGAGCTGCCCCCACCTCATACTTGTGCTGCCCTGACAGTCCCAGGGGAGCCCTACAAACTGACATCAGGAACCTGGACTGGTGAGTTTTCTTTCCCAGGGAAAAGAGCCAATGTTTGCGCTCCGCGTCCTGTGGCCCTGAGCCGGCAGCTGACAGCAAAAAATCGGAACATCGAAGGATAAGTCCCAGACAGGAGCTGCCCCCACCTCATACTTGTGCTGCCCTGAGAGTCCAAAAAGGGCTCTACAAACTGACATCAGGAACCTGGACTGGTGAGTTTTCTTTCCCAGGGAAAAGAGCCGATGTTTACGCTCCGAGTCTTGTGGCCGTGAGCCGGCAGCTGACTGCATAAAATTGGAACATCGAAGGATAAGTCCCAGACAGGAGCTGCCCCCACCTCATACCTGTGCTGCCCTGAGAGTTCAAAAAGGGCTCTACACACTGACATCAGGAACCTGGACTGGTGAGTTTTCTTTCCCAGGGATAAGAGCCAATGTTTGCGCTCCGAGTCCTGTGGCCCTGAGCCGGCAGCTGACCGCACAAATTCCGAACATTGAAGGATAAGTCCCAGACAGGAGCTGCCCCCACCTCATACTTGTGCTGCCCTGACAGTCCCAAGGGACCCCTACAAACTGACATCAGGGACCTGGACTGGTGAGTTTTCTTTCCCAGGGAAAAGAGCCGATGTTTGCGCTCCGAGTCCTGTGGCCCTGAGCCGGCAGCTGACCGCACAAATTCCGAACATCGAAGGATAAGTCCCAGAAAGGAGCTGCCCCCACCTCATACTTGTGCTGCCCTGACAGTCCCAGGGGAGCCCTACAAACTGACATCAGGAACCTGGACTGGTGAGTTTTCTTTCCCAGGGAAAAGAGCCGATGTTTGCGCTCCGAGTCCTGTGGCCCTGAGCCGGCAGCTGACCGCACAAATTCCGAACATCGAAGGATAAGTCCCAGACAGGAGCTGCCCCCACCTCATACTTGTGCTGACCTGAGAGTTCCAGGGGAGCCCTACAAACTGACATCAGGAACCTGGACTGGTGAGTTTTCTTTCCCAGGGAAAAGAGCCGATGTTTGTGCTCAGAGTCCTGTGGCCCTGAGCCGGCAGCTGAGTGCAAAAAATCCGAACATCGAAGGATAAGTCCCAGACAGGAGCTGCACCCACCTAAAACTTGTGCTGCCCTGAGAGTCCCAGGGGAGCCCTACAAACTGACATCAGGAACCTGGACTGGTGAGTTTTCTTTCCCAGGGAAAAGAGCCGATGTTTGCACTCCGACTCCTGTGGCCCTGAGCGGGCAGCTGAGAGCAAAAAATCCAAACATCGAAGGATAAGTCCCAGACAGGAGCTGCCCCCACCTCATACTTGTGCTGCCCTGACAGTCCCCGGGGAGCCCTACAAACTGACATCAGGAACCTGGACTGGTGAGTTTTCTTTCCCAGGGAAAAGAGCCGATGTTTGCGCCCCGAGTCCTGTGGCCCTGAGCCGGCAGCTGACTGCATAAAATCGGAACATCGAAGGATAAGTCCCAGACAGGAGCTGCCCGCACCTCATACCGGTGCTGCCCTGACAGTCCAAAAAGAGCTCTACAAACTGACATCAGGAACCTGGATGGTGAGTTTTCTTTCCCAGGGAAAAGAGCCGATGTTTGCGCTCCGACTCCTGTGTCCCTGAGCCGGCAGCTGAGTGCATAAAATCCAAACATCGAAGGATAAGTCCCAGACAGGAGCTGCCCCCACCTCATACTTGTGCTGCCCTGAGAGTCCCAGGTAAGCCCTACAAACTGACATCAGGAACCTGGACTGGTGAGTTTTCTTTCCCAGGGAAAAGAGCCGATGTTTGCGCTCCGAGTCCTGTGGCCCTGAGCCGGCAGCTGACCGCACAAATTCTGAACATCGAAGGATACGTCCCAGAAAGGAGCTGCCCCCACATCATACTTGTGCTGCCCTGACAGTCTCAGGGGAGCCCTACAAACTGACATCAGGAACCTGGACTTGTGAGATTTTTTTCCCAGGGAAAAGAGCCGATGTTTGTGCCCCAAGTCCTGTGGCCCTGAGCTGGCATCTGACCGCAAAAAATCCGAATATCGAAGGATAAGTCCCAGAAAGAAGCTGCCCCCACCTCATACTTGTGCTGCCCTGAGAGTCCAAAAAGAGCTCTACAAACTGACATCAGGAACCTGGATGGTGAGTTTTCTTTCCCAGGGAAAAGAGCCGATGTTTGCGCTCCGAGTCCTGTGGCCCTGAGCGGGCAGCTGAATGCAAAAAATCCGAACATCGAAGGATAAGTCCCAGACAGGAGCTGCACCCATCTCATACATGTGCTGCCCGGAGAGTCCAAAAAGAGGCTACAAACTGACATCAGGAACCTGGACTGGTGAGTTTTCTTTCCCAGGGAAAAGAGCCAATGCTTGTGCCCCAAGTCCTGTGGCCCTGTGCGGGCATCTGACCGCAAAACATCCGAACATCGAAGGATAAGTCCCAGACAGAAGCTGCCCCCACCTCATACTTGTGCTGCCCTGAGAGTCCAAAAAGAGCTCTACAAACTGACATCAGGAACCTGGATGGTGAGTTTTCTTTCCCAGGGAAAAGAGCCGATGTTTGCGCTCCGAGTCCTGTGGCCCTGAGCCGGCAGCTGACCGCAAAAAGTCCGAACATCGAAGGATAAGTCCCAGACAGAAGCTGCCCCCTCCTCATACTTGTGCTGCCCTGACAGTCTTAGGGGAGCCCTACAAACTGACATCAGGAACCTGGACTGGTGAGTTTTCTTTCCCAGGGAAAAGAGCCGATGTTTGCGCTCCGAGTCCTGTGGCTCTGAGCCGGCAGCTGACTGCAAAATATCGGAACATCGAAGGATAAGTCCCAGACAGGAGCTGCCCCCACCTCATACTTGTGCTGCCCTGACAGTCCCAGGGGAGCCCTACAAACTGACATCAGGAACCTGGATGGTGAGTTTTCTTTCCCAGGGAAAAGAGCCGATATTTGCGCTCCGACTCCTGTGGCCCTGAGCCGGCAGCTGACTGCAAAAAATCCGAACATCGAAGGATAAGTCCCAGACAGGAGCTGCCCCCTCCTCATACTTGTGCTGCCCTGAGAGTCCCAGGGGAGCCCTCCAAACTGACATCAGGAACCTGGACTGTTGAGTTTTCTTTCCCAGGGAAAAGAGCCGATGTTTGCGCCCCGAGTCCTGTGGCCGTGAGCCGGCAGCTGACCGCACAAATTCCGAACATCGAAGGATAAGTCCCAGAAAGGAGCTGCCCCCACCTCATACTTGTGCTGCCCTGAGATTCTAAAAAGAGCTCTACAAACTGACATCAGGAACCTGGACTGGTGAATTTTCTTTCCCAGGGAAAAGAGCCGATGTTTGTGTTCCGAGTCCTGTGGCCCTGAGCGGGCATCTGACTGCAAAAAATCCGAACATCGAAGGATAAGTCCCAGACAGGATCTGCCCCCACCTCATACTTGTGCTGCCCTGACAGTCTCAGGGGAGCCCTACAAACTGACATCAGGAACCTGGACTGGTGAGTATTCTTTCCCAGGGAAAAGAGCCAATGTTTGCACTATGAATCCTGTGGCCCTGAGCCGGCAGCTGACCGCACAAATTCCGAACATCGAAGGATAAGTCCCAGAAAGGAGGTGCCTCCACCTCATAATTGTGCTGCCCTGAGAGTCCCAGGGGAGCCCTCCAAACTGACATCAGGAACCTGGACTGGTGAGTTTTCTTTCCCAGGGAAAAGAGCCGATGTTTGCGCTCCGAGTCCTGTGGCCCTGAGCCGGCAGCTGACCGCACAAATTCTGAACATCGAAGGATACGTCCCAGAAAGGAGCTGCCCCCACCTCATACTTGTGCTGCCCTGACAGTCTCAGGGGAGCCCTACAAACTGACATCAGGAACCTGGACTTGTGAGATTTTTTTCCCAGGGAAAAGAGCCGATGTTTGCGCTCCGACTCCTGTGGCCCTGAGCGGGCAGCTGAGTGCAAAAAATCCGCACATCGAAGGATAAGTCCCAGACAGGAGCTGCCCCCACCTCATACTTGTGCTGCCCTGACAGTCTCAGGGGAGCCCTACAAACTGACATCAGGAACCTGGACTGGTGAGTTTTCTTTCCCAGGGAAAAGAGCCGATGTTTGCGCTCCGACTCCTGTGGCCATGAACCGGCAGCTGACCGCAAAAAATCCGAACATCGGAGGATAAGTCCCAGACAGGAGCTGCCCCCACCTCATACTCGTGCTGCCCTGAGAGTCCCAGGGGAGCCCTCCAAACTGATATCAGGAACCTGGACTGGTGAGTTTTCTTTCCCAGGGAAAAGAGCCGATGTTTGCGCTCCGAGTCCTGTGGCCCTGAGCCGGCAGCTGACCGCACAAATTCTGAACATCGAAGGATACGTCCCAGAAAGGAGCTGCCCCCACCTCATACTTGTGCTGCCCTGACAGTCTCAGGGGAGCCCTACAAACTGAAAACAGGAACCTGGACTGGTGAGATTTTTTTCCCAGGGAAAAGAGCCGATGTTTGCGCTCCGACTCCTGTGGCCCTGAGCGGGCATCTGACTGCAAAAAATCCGAACATCGAAGGATAAGTCCCAGACAGGAGCTGCCCCCACCTCATACTTGTGCTGCCCTGACAGTCTCAGGGGAGCCCTACAAACTGACATCAGGAACCTGGACTGGTGAGTTTTCTTTCCCAGGGAAAAGAGCCGATGTTTTCGCTCCGAGTCCTGTGGCCCTGAGCCGGCAGCTGACTGCAAAAAATCGGAACATCGAAGGATAAGTCCCAGACAGGAGCTGCCCCCACCTCATACTTGTGCTGCCCTGAGAGTCCAAAAAGATCTCTACAAACTGACATCAGGAATCTGGACTGGTGAGTTTTCTTTCCCAGGGAAAAGAGCCGATGTTTGCGCCCCGAGTCCTGTGGCCGTGAGCCGGCATCTGACCGCACAAATTCCGAACATCGAAGGATAAGTCCCAGAAAGGAGCTGCACCCACCTCATACTTGTGCTGCCCTGAGAGTCCCAGGGGAGCCCTCCAAACTGACATCAGGAACCTGGACTGGTGAGTTTTCTTTCCCAGGGAAAAGAGCCAATGTTTGCGCTCCGCGTCCTGTGGCCCTGAGCCGGGAGCTGACCGCACAAATTCCGAACATCGAAGGATAAGTCCCAGAAAGGAGCTGCCCCCACCTCATACTTGTGCTGCCCTGACAGTCCCAGGGGAGCCCTACAAACTGACATCAGGAACCTGGACTGGTGAGTTTTCTTTCCCAGGGAAAAGAGCCAATGTTTGCGCTCCGCGTCCTGTGGCCCTGAGCCGGCAGCTGACAGCAAAAAATCGGAACATCGAAGGATAAGTCCCAGACAGGAGCTGCCCCCACCTCATACTTGTGCTGCCCTGAGAGTCCAAAAAGGGCTCTACAAACTGACATCAGGAACCTGGACTGGTGAGTTTTCTTTCCCAGGGAAAAGAGCCGATGTTTACGCTCCGAGTCTTGTGGCCGTGAGCCGGCAGCTGACTGCATAAAATTGGAACATCGAAGGATAAGTCCCAGACAGGAGCTGCCCCCACCTCATACCTGTGCTGCCCTGAGAGTTCAAAAAGAGCTCTACACACTGACATCAGGAACCTGGACTGGTGAGTTTTCTTTCCCAGGGATAAGAGCCAATGTTTGCGCTCCGAGTCCTGTGGCCCTGAGCCGGCAGCTGACCGCACAAATTCCGAACATTGAAGGATAAGTCCCAGACAGGAGCTGCCCCCACCTCATACTTGTGCTGCCCTGACAGTCCCAAGGGACCCCTACAAACTGACATCAGGGACCTGGACTGGTGAGTTTTCTTTCCCAGGGAAAAGAGCCGATGTTTGCGCTCCGAGTCCTGTGGCCCTGAGCCGGCAGCTGACCGCACAAATTCCGAACATCGAAGGATAAGTCCCAGAAAGGAGCTGCCCCCACCTCATACTTGTGCTGCCCTGACAGTCCCAGGGGAGCCCTACAAACTGACATCAGGAACCTGGACTGGTGAGTTTTCTTTCCCAGGGAAAAGAGCCGATGTTTGCGCTCCGAGTCCTGTGGCCCTGAGCCGGCAGCTGACCGCACAAATTCCGAACATCGAAGGATAAGTCCCAGACAGGAGCTGCCCCCTCCTCATACTTGTGCTGCCCTGACAGTCCCAGGGGAGCCCTACAAACTGACATCAGGAACCTGGACTGGTGAGTTTTCTTTCCCAGGGAAAAGAGCCGATGTTTGCGCTCCGAGTCCTGTGGCCCTGAGCCGGCAGCTGACTGCAAAATATCGGAACATCGAAGGATAAGTCCCAGACAGGAGCTCCCCCTCCTCATACTTGTGCTGCCCTGAGAGTCCAAAAAGAGCTCTACAAACTGACATCAGGAATCTGGACTGGTGAGTTTTCTTTCCCAGGGAAAAGAGCCGATGTTTGCGCTCCGACTCCTGTGGCCCTGAGCCGGCAGCTGACCGCACAGATTCCGAACATCGAAGGATAAGTCCCAGACAGGAGCTGCCCCCACCTCATACTTGTGCTGCCCTGAGAGTCCAAAAAGAGCTCTACAAACTGACATCAGGAACCTGGACTGGTGAGTTTTCTTTCCCAGGGAAAAGAGCCGATGTTTGCGCTCAGAGTCCTGTGGCCCTGAGCCGGCAGCTGACCGCAAAAAATCCGAATATCGAAGGATAAGTCCCAGACAGGAGCTGCCCCCATCTCATATTTGTGCTGCCCTGAGAGTCCCAGCGGAGCCCTACAAACTGACATCAGGGACCTGGACTGGTGAGTTTTTTTTTCCCAGGGAAAAGAGCCGATGTTTGCGCTCCGAGTCCTGTGGCCCTGAGCGGGCATCTGACTGCAAAAAATCCGAACATCGGAGGATAAGTCCCAGACAGGAGCTGCCACCACCTCATACTTGTGCTGCCCTGAGAGTCCCAGGGGAGCCCTCCAAACTGACATCAGGAACCTGGACTGGTGAGTTTTCTTTCCCAGGTAAAAGAGCCGATGTTTGCGCTCTGACTCCTGTGGCCCTGAGCCGGCAGCTGAGTGCAAAAAATCCGAACATCGAAGGATAAGTCCCAGACAGGAGCTGCCCCCACCTCATACTTGTGCTGCCCTGAGAGTCCCAGGGGAGCCCTACAAACTGACATCAGGAACCTGGACTGGTGAGTTTTCTTTCCCAGGGAAAAGAGCCGATGTTTGCGCTCCGAGTCCTGTGGCCCTGAGCCGGCAGATGACTGCAAAATATCGGAACATCGAAGGATAAGTCCCAGACAGGAGCTGCCCACACCTCATACTTGTGCTGCCCTGAGAGTCCAAAAAGAGCTCTACAAACTGACATCAGGAATCTGGACTGGTGAGTTTTCTTTCCCAGGGAAAAGAGTCGATGTTTGCGCTCCGAGTCCTGTGGCCCTGAGCCGGCAGCTGACCGCACAAATTCCGAACATCGAAGGATAAGTCCCAGACAGGAGCTGCCCCCACCTCATACTTGTGCTGCCCTGACAGTCCCAGGGGAGCCCTCCAAACTGAAATCAGGAACCTGGACTGGTGAGTTTTCTTTCCCAGGGAAAAGAGCCCATGTTTGCGCTCCGAGTCCTGAGGCCCTGAGCCGGCAGCTGACTGCAAAAAATGCGAACATCGAAGGATAAGTCCCAGACAGGAGCTGCCCCCATCTCATATTTGTGCTGCCCTGACAGTCCCAGGGGAGCCCTCCAAACTGACATCAGGAACCTGGACTGGTGAGTTTTCTTTCCCAGGGAAAAGAGCCCATGTTTGCGCTCCGAGTCCTGAGGCCCTGAGCCGGCAGCTGACTGCAAAAAATCCGAAAATCGAAGGATAAGTCCCAGACAGGAGCTGCCCCCATCTCATATTTGTGCTGCCCTAACAGTCCCAGGGGAGCCCTCCAAACTGACATCAGGAACCTGGACTGGTGAGTTTTCTTTCCCAGGGAAAAGAGCCGATGTTTGCGCTCCGAGTCCTGTGGCCCTGAGCCGGCAGCTGACTGCAAAAAATCGGAACATCGAAGGATAATTCCCAGACAGGAGCTGCACCCACCTCATACTTGTGCTGCCCTGAGAGTCCCCGGGGAGCCCTACAAACTGACATCAGGAACCTGGACTGGTGAGTTTTCTTTCCCAGGGAAAAGAGCCGATGTTTGCGCTCCGAGTCCTGTGGCCCTGAGCCGGCAGCTGACTGCAAAAAATCGGAACATCGAAGGATAAGTCCCAGACAGGAGCTGCCGCCACCTCATACTTGTGCTGCCCTGACAGTCCCAGGGGAGCCCTACAAACTGACATCAGGAACCTGGACTGGTGAGTTTTCTTTCCCAGGGAAAAGAGCCGATGTTTGCGTTCCGAGTCCTGTGGCCCTGAGCCGGCAGCTGACCGCAAAAAATCCGAACATCGAAGGATAATTCCCAGACAGGAGCTGCCCCCACCTCATACTTGTGCTGCCCTGAGAGTACCAGGGGAGCCCTACAAACTGACATCAGGAACCTGGACGGGTGAGTTTTCTTTCCCAGGGAAAAGAGCCGATGTTTGCGCCCCGAGTCCTCTTGCCGTGAGCCGGCAGCTGACCGCACAAATTCCGAATATCGAAGGATAAGTCCCAGAAAGGAGCTGCCCCCACCTCATACTTGTGCTGCCCTGACAGTCCATGGGGAGCCCTACAAACTGACATCAGGAACCTGGATGGTGAGTTTTCTTTCCCAGGGAAAAGAGCCGATGTTTGCGCTCCGAGTCCTGTGGCCCTGAGCCGGCAGCTGAGTGCAAAAAATCCGAACATCGAAGGATAAGTCCCAGACAGGAGCTGCCCCCACCTCATACTTGTGCTGCCCTGAGAGTCCCAGGGGAGCCCTACAAACTGACATCAGGAACCTGGACTGGTGAGTTTTCTTTCCCAGGGAAAAGAGCCCATGTTTGCGCTCCGAGTCCTGTGGCCCTGAGCCGGCAGCTGACTGCAAAATATCGGAACATCGAAGGATAAGTCCCAGACAGGAGCTGCCCCCACCTCATACTTGTGCTGCCCTGAGAGTCCAAAAAGATCTCTACAAACTGACATCAGGAATCTGGACTGGTGAGTTTTCTTTCCCAGGGAAAAGAGCCGATGTTTGCGCTCCGAGTCCTGTGGCCCTGAGCCGGCAGCTGACTGCAAAAAATCGGAACATCGAAGGATAAGTCCCAGACAGGAGCTGCCGCCACCTCATACTTGTGCTGCCCTGAAAGTCCCAGGGGAGCCCTACAAACTGACATCAGGAACCTGGACTGGTGAGTTTTCTTTCCCAGGGAAAAGAGCCGATGTTTGCGTTCCGAGTCCTGTGGCCCTGAGCCGGCAGCTGACCGCAAAAAATCCGAACATCGAAGGATAATTCCCAGACAGGAGCTGCCCCCACCTCATACTTGTGCTGCCCTGAGAGTACCAGGGGAGCCCTACAAACTGACATCAGGAACCTGGACTGGTGAGTTTTCTTTCCCAGGGAAAAGAGCCGATGTTTGCGCCCCGAGTCCTCTTGCCGTGAGCCGGCAGCTGACCGCACAAATTCCGAATATCGAAGGATAAGTCCCAGAAAGGAGCTGCCCCCATCTCGTACTTCTGCTGCCCTGAGAGTCTAAAAAGAGCCCTACAAACTGACATCAGGAACCTGGACTGGTGAGTTTTCTTTCCCAGGGAAAAGAGCCGATGTTTGCGCTCCGAGTCCTGTGGCCCTGAGCCGGCAGCTGACCGCACAAATTCCGAACATCGAAGGATAAGTCCCAGAAATGAGCTGCCCCCACCTCATACTTGTGCTGCCCTGAGAGTCCAAAAAGAGCTCTACAAACTGACATCAGGAACCTGGACTGGTGAGTTTTCTTTCCCAGGGAAAAGAGCCGATGTTTGCGCTCCGAGTCCTGTGGCCCTGAGCCGGCAGCTGACCGCACAAATTCCGAACATCGAAGGATAAGTCCCAGACAGGAGCTGCCCCCACCTCATACTTGTTCTGTCCTGAGAGTCCAAAAAGAGCCCTACAAACTGACATCAGGAACCTGGACTGGTGAGTTTTCTTTCCCAGGGAAAAGAGCCAATGTTTGCGTTCCGAGTCCTGTGGCCCTGAGCGGGCTGCTGACTGAAAAAAATCAGAACTTCTGATCTCTACAGGGGGTGCCTGACCCCTGCCAGGGTTCCAGGCCGGCGAGAGCCCTACAAAGCCCTGGATTCCCAGACAGTGTCACAAAGGGTCCTGGGGCTGAGGGTGGTAGAGTGGGTGGGGGCAGCTGAGAGGCAGAAAGGGTCTGCAGGAATAAATAGGCGGCACAGGGACACTGAGAGGCTGCGGTGCGGGAATGGAGGGTGACACAAGGAGGCTGAGAGGCAGAAGGGTCTGTAGGAGTAAAAAGGGAGGCACAGGGACACTGAGAGGCTGCAATGGGGAGCTTGAGGGTGACACAAGGAGGCTGAGAGGCAGAAGGGGTCTGTAGGAGTAAAAAGGGGAGCACAGGGACACTGAGAGGCTGCAATGGGGAGCTGGAGGGTGACACATGGGGCCTGAGAGGCAAGGGGTGCCTTGAGGGACAAAGTGGAGGGTGCCTGAGGGTGACAGGTGAACAAGCCCTAAGCTCACCCCAAACAGCACCCCAAGAACACCAGTTTTCCCCAGCAGCAGCTGCAGGCAGTGACCCTAATGCTGGGACAGCCCCAGAACCCTCCCAGCAGCAGCTGCAGGCAGTGACTTTAATTAAAAGGCATGGATGGTGTCTGGGACTGAGCACTTTTTAAGGTATTTTTTAAAGTGTTTTTAAAGGGTGTTTGAGGGGTTTTCTCACAGAAGCTCTTGAGGAACTTTCTGGGAGGTTTTAGGCTACTTCTAGGGTATTTTCAGGGTTTTTAAAAGATTTATTTAAGGTGCTTCAAGGGCTTTCTTAGTACTAATTAGAATTTCTATGGGTTTTTTTTCTGGGGTGTTCTTGGGGCTTTTTTAAGACTATTTAAAAATTTTTAGGGCTTTTTTAGGACTATTGGGGGTATGTGGAGGACTCTTAGGACCAGAGTATTTTTAGGTTTTTTGAGGGAAGTTTTATGGTTTTTAGGGTCTTATCAGTCTGTTTTAAGGATTTTGGGGCTATTTTTAGAGCTCTTTTAGGAATGTTTAGGGATTTTTAAAGGTTCTTTGGGGATTTTTAGGGGTGGTTTAGGGTTTTTTTAAAGTAGGGTAATTTTATTGTATTTTAAGGGTATTCTGAGCCTATTTTTATGATTTTGTGGGGTTTTTAGGACATAGCGAGGATGAGGGTGTTTTTAGGGCATTTTAATGTTTTTTTAGGGTCTTTTCATGGCATAGAGGCTGAGGGGCAGCTTGAGGGGCACTGTGGGGGTTTGAGGGTGACAGAGGCTGGGAGCTGAGGGAGGAACAGGGGGAGGGGACAGTGGGTGACACAGGGAGATGCTGAGGGGGACAGGGGCAGCTGGAGGGTGACACAGAGAAGCAGCTGTCATTTCCCTGAAGAGTTTTCTTCTGTATCCAGCCCATTATTCCCCTTGAACTCAAATCAGAGGAGCCAAACAGCCACAGCTGCTCTGAATCAGCCCAATCAGGGGTATATTAACCCCAGCCTTTGCTAAGAGGCTTCATTTTGTCTTTGGGATCCACTGGGGTAAGTGCTCTCCTCTCATTTTTGTGAAGAGGCTCTTTCAGCTTATCTCTCTTTGTTCTCTGCAGGTGTTTTGGGCTTCTAATGCAACAGAGGCTTTGAAGATACTGTGAGGAAAACAACACTGAACACAGGTAGTATTTAAATTCATGATTTGGGGTTGTGCATTCAGGGGTGGTGCTTTTGTAATCTCTAATTTTTTTTTTTCTTTTTTTTTTTTTTTTTTTTTTTTAGGAGGAGTGCAACTTCCTGTAATTCCAGGTTGTGTCGAGTACAGCATTTTTTCAGCAGAGTGATCATGTTCCAAAAGAGATCTGCCCTGTGTCAAAGATGATGTCTGAGATTGAGGCTTCAGGTGAGTTGAGGATTGGGACTAGGAGTGGGAGAGTGAGCAGGGTACCAAGTTAAGAGTTATCATGGTGGGGTTTTGCAGGCAGTAGGGTGAGAAATGGTGTCTATTTGCAAAGCTTTTCACAAGTATAGCAGAGGCATCCGTGTGTCATACAGCACACAAGCTCATCCACTGAACTCACAGAAATGCCATGTAACTTTGCCTCTCTAAACCAGGTGCTACTCATAATAACAGCCAAACCTTAGACTAGGGATGGAAATGGAGACTTGAGCACCCAAGCACACTCAGGAGAGGATAAGTATCTGACTTGCTGGGATTTGGCCCACATAACACTAAACTCAACCATTGATTTTCCTGTTCTTTATTCTAGCTGAATAAGAGGCCAACAGGAGATCCCCTCCGAGGCAGACGCATTTCAGGTCCAACGTGGATTTGCATTTCCAGTCATCCAAAAGATAAGTGGGGTCCATGGCCTGGGGATGGGAGTAGTGGCCCCCTTCTGCAGCCGATGGGGATTTGAATCCCCAGATATGTGCAAGATAAATCAAGAGCTACAACCCACAGAGGGGATGGAAGCGAAGTGCCAGGTTGGGACTCCCCAGGAGGGGTTTTTGAGTCAGTTTTAGAGATGAGGATGTCCAAGAAGTGTCTCCTTAGGCCAGCTAAAGGAAAAGTGTCTGTTTTGATCACAGTGCCGGGGTGCGCAGGGCAGAGCAGTTCCGGTGTGTGTCCTGTCATTTGTCTCTGGTGCACTCTGTGTTCTTTGGGTCTCCCAGTCCTTTCTTCTTGTGGAAAGCTCTCTCTCCCTGTCTTGTCCCCTCGTTTCTCACGTCCTGTGTCACGGGTGTCTGCACGTATTTGTCCCGGAGCTGCTCTGCCCTGCTGCATAGCCTGTAATAGCACAAGTCCTGGGGACTTGAAATTAGTAATGCAGGGTGCAGCTGGGCTCCAAATTGTATTAGGAGATTACCAGAACATGTTTGGTGGTGTTAAGTTGTCCTGTAGAGGTTTGACATTAGTCCTAACTTCCTTTCAGATGCAGACAGTACAAATCGGTGGCAAAGGGCACCAGTCCTGGATGAGGAACTTCCCATGAGCTGGTCAGTCATTGTTTGCATTTACAGGGGAAGCATAAATGGTGAATCTGTTTCAGCACTGTTCTTTGCCTTTACTTTTAGGAGGTCCAGGCAGATAGCAGCAGTCAAAGCCCAGTGTGCCAGGTGAGCAGTGGACAGAAGCAGTTGTTCTTGCTAAGGTTTCAGTTTTTGGTGCAACTGTAATCATCCATTCTTGTTTTTGTGCTTTAGGGAATCCACTGGGAGTATGCTAAGCCCCTGTCAGCAGCTGGCTGATGGACTGGGTTTGCTGCACTTATGAGCCCTCTGGAAGTATTACAGGATCCTGTGATGAAGTCTACTGATTTTGCATTTCAAGGTCCCATTCTGGTAGCCCAGAGCAGTGGCCAAGGAGTTGTGGTGAGTCGGGGAGGTAGGGAGGAGGAGTGAGAGTCCACTCAAGTTTCAGCAATGCCATGTCACCCTTTCTCCACTTAATCTAGGTGTACCCTGAGATGATGCTGTCGGCCTCCAAGTAAGCCTGCGGTGTGTGGCCCGACCATTCTGAGGAGAATGGTGAGTAGCAGAATTGTCAGGTTTTGGCCATTGTGCTGTTACGGTTGTGCACTGATGTTTGGTTTTCTTTGTCTTGGCAGACCAAGAGAGAACAGTCTGGTGACAACTGGAGTTTCCCAGACAGGCAGAGGGCCTCGTTCTGCACCCGATGGAGATTTGGATCCCCAGATATATGCCAGATGAGTCAAGGGCTACAACCCACAGAGGGCATGGAAGCGAGGTGCCAGGTTGGGAGTCCCCAGGAGGGGTTTTTGAGTCAGTTTTGGATACGGGGATGTCTAAGAAGCGTCTCCTTAGGCCAGCTGAAGGGAAAGTGTCTGTTTTGATCACAGTGCTGAGGTGCGCAGGGCAGAGCAGTTCTGGTGTGTGTTCTGTCACTTGTCTCTGGTGCACTCTGTCTTCTTTGGGTCTCTCAGTCCTTTCTTCTCATCAAAAGCTCTCCCTCCCTGTTCTGTCTCCTGGTTTGTCATGTCCTGTCCTGTGTCACAGGTGTCTGCACATATTTGTACCGGAGCTGCTCTGCCCTGCTGTGTAGCCTGTAATAGCACAAGTCCTGGGGACTTGAAATTAGTAATGCAGGTTGCAGCTGGGCTCCAGATTTTATTAGGAGATTGACATAACATGCTTGGTACTGTTAAGTTGTCCTGTAGAGGTTTGACATTAGTCCTAACTTCCTTTCAGATGCAGACAGTACAAATCGGTGGCAAAGGGCACCAGTCCTGGATGAGGAACTTCCCATGAGCTGGTCAGTCATTGTTTGCATTTACAGGGGAAGCATAAATGGTGAATCTGTTTCAGCACTGTTCTTTGCCTTTACTTTTAGGAGGTCCAGGCAGATAGCAGCAGTCAAAGCCCAGTGTGCCAGGTGAGCAGTGGACAGAAGCAGTTGTTCTTGCTAAGGTTTCAGTTTTTGGTGCAACTGTAATCCTCCATTCTTGTTTTTGTGCTTTAGGGAATCCACTGGGAGTATGCTAAGCCCCTGTCACCAGCTGGCTGATAGACTGGGTTTGCTGTGCTTGTGAGTCCTCTGGAAGTATTACAGGATCCTGTGATGAAGCCTACTGATTTTGCATTTCAAGGTCCCATCCTGGTAACCCAGAGCAGTGGCCAAGGAGTTGTGGTGAGTCAGGGAGGTAGGGAGGAGGAGTGAGAGTCCACTCAAGTTTCAGCAATGCCATGTCACCCTTTCTCCACTTAATCTAGGTGTACCCTGAGATGATGCTGTCGGCCTCCAAGTAAGCCTGCGGTGTGTGGCCCGACCATTCTGAGGAGAATGGTGAGTAGCAGAATTGTCAGGTTTTGGCCATTGTGCTGTTACGGTTGTGCACTGATGTTTGGTTTTCTTTGTCTTGGCAGACCAAGAGAGAACAGTCTGGTGACAACTGGAGTTTCCCAGACAGGCAGAGGGCCTCGTTCTGCACCCGATGGAGATTTGGATCCCCAGATATATGCCAGATGAGTCAAGGGCTACAACCCACAGAGGGCATGGAAGCGAGGTGCCAGGTTGGGAGTCCCCAGGAGGGGTTTTTGAGTCAGTTTTGGATACGGGGATGTCTAAGAAGCGTCTCCTTAGGCCAGCTGAAGGGAAAGTGTCTGTTTTGATCACAGTGCTGAGGTGCGCAGGGCAGAGCAGTTCTGGTGTGTGTTCTGTCACTTGTCTCTGGTGCACTCTGTCTTCTTTGGGTCTCTCAGTCCTTTCTTCTCATCAAAAGCTCTCCCTCCCTGTTCTGTCTCCTGGTTTGTCATGTCCTGTCCTGTGTCACAGGTGTCTGCACATATTTGTACCGGAGCTGCTCTGCCCTGCTGTGTAGCCTGTAATAGCACAAGTCCTGGGGACTTGAAATTAGTAATGCAGGTTGCAGCTGGGCTCCAGATTTTATTAGGAGATTGACATAACATGCTTGGTACTGTTAAGTTGTCCTGTAGAGGTTTGACATTAGTCCTAACTTCCTTTCAGATGCAGACAGTACAAATCGGTGGCAAAGGGCACCAGTCCTGGATGAGGAACTTCCCATGAGCTGGTCAGTCATTGTTTGCATTTACAGGGGAAGCATAAATGGTGAATCTGTTTCAGCACTGTTCTTTGCCTTTACTTTTAGGAGGTCCAGGCAGATAGCAGCAGTCAAAGCCCAGTGTGCCAGGTGAGCAGTGGACAGAAGCAGTTGTTCTTGCTAAGGTTTCAGTTTTTGGTGCAACTGTAATCATCCATTCTTGTTTTTGTGCTTTAGGGAATCCACTGGGAGTATGCTAAGCCCCTGTCAGCAGCTGGCTGATGGACTGGGTTTGCTGCACTTATGAGCCCTCTGGAAGTATTACAGGATCCTGTGATGAAGCCTACTGATTTTGCATTTCAAGGTCCCATCCTGGTAACCCAGAGCAGTGGCCAAGGAGTTGTGGTGAGTCAGGGAGGTAGGGAGGAGGAGTGAGAGTCCACTCAAGTTTCAGCAATGCCATGTCACCCTTTCTCCACTTAATCTAGGTGTACCCTGAGATGATGCTGTCGGCCTCCAAGTAAGCCTGCGGTGTGTGGCCCGACCATTCTGAGGAGAATGGTGAGTAGCAGAATTGTCAGGTTTTGGCCATTGTGCTGTTACGGTTGTGCACTGATGTTTGGTTTTCTTTGTCTTGGCAGACCAAGAGAGAACAGTCTGGTGACAACTGGAGTTTCCCAGACAGGCAGAGGGCCTCGTTCTGCACCCGATGGAGATTTGGATCCCCAGATATATGCCAGATAAGTCAAGGGCTACAACCCACAGAGGGCATGGAAGCGAGGTGCCAGGTTGGGAGTCCCCAGGAGGGGTTTTTGAGTCAGTTTTGGATACGGGGATGTCTAAGAAGCGTCTCCTTAGGCCAGCTGAAGGGAAAGTGTCTGTTTTGATCACAGTGCTGAGGTGCGCAGGGCAGAGCAGTTCTGGTGTGTGTTCTGTCACTTGTCTCTGGTGCACTCTGTGTTCTTTGGGTCTCTCAGTCCTTTCTTCTCATCAAAAGCTCTCCCTCCCTGTTCTGTCTCCTGGTTTGTCATGTCCTGTCCTGTGTCACGGGTGTCTGCACATATTTGTACCGGAGCTGCTCTGCCCTGCTGTGTAGCCTGTAATAGCACAAGTCCTGGGGACTTGAAATTAGTAATGCAGGTTGCAGCTGGGCTCCAGATTTTATTAGGAGATTGACATAACATGCTTGGTACTGTTAAGTTGTCCTGTAGAGGTTTGACATTAGTCCTAACTTCCTTTCAGATGCAGACAGTACAAATCGGTGGCAAAGGGCACCAGTCCTGGATGAGGAACTTCCCATGAGCTGGTCAGTCATTGTTTGCATTTACAGGGGAAGCATAAATGGTGAATCTGTTTCAGCACTGTTCTTTGCCTTTACTTTTAGGAGGTCCAGGCAGATAGCAGCAGTCAAAGCCCAGTGTGCCAGGTGAGCAGTGGACAGAAGCAGTTGTTCTTGCTAAGGTTTCAGTTTTTGGTGCAACTGTAATCATCCATTCTTGTTTTTGTGCTTTAGGGAATCCACTGGGAGTATGCTAAGCCCCTGTCACCAGCTGGCTGATAGACTGGGTTTGCTGCACTTATGAGCCCTCTGGAAGTATTACAGGATCCTGTGATGAAGCCTACTGATTTTGCATTTCAAGGTCCCATCCTGGTAACCCAGAGCAGTGGCCAAGGAGTTGTGGTGAGTCGGGGAGGTAGGGAGGAGGAGTGAGAGTCCTCTCGAGTTTCAGCAATGCCATGTCACCCTTTCTCCACTTAATCTAGGTGTACCCTGAGATGATGCTGTCGGCCTCCAAGTAAGCCTGCGGTGTGTGGCCCGACCATTCTGAGGAGAATGGTGAGTAGCAGAATTGTCAGGTTTTGGCCATTGTGCTGTTACGGTTGTGCACTGATGTTTGGTTTTCTTTGTCTTGGCAGACCAAGAGAGAACAGTCTGGTGACAACTGGAGTTTCCCAGACAGGCAGAGGGCCTCGTTCTGCACCCGATGGAGATTTGGATCCCCAGATATATGCCAGATAAGTCAAGGGCTACAACCCACAGAGGGCATGGAAGCGAGGTGCCAGGTTGGGAGTCCCCAGGAGGGGTTTTTGAGTCAGTTTTGGATACGGGGATGTCTAAGAAGCGTCTCCTTAGGCCAGCTGAAGGGAAAGTGTCTGTTTTGATCACAGTGCTGAGGTGCGCAGGGCAGAGCAGTTCTGGTGTGTGTTCTGTCACTTGTCTCTGGTGCACTCTGTGTTCTTTGGGTCTCTCAGTCCTTTCTTCTCATCAAAAGCTCTCCCTCCCTGTTCTGTCTCCTGGTTTGTCATGTCCTGTCCTGTGTCACGGGTGTCTGCACATATTTGTACCGGAGCTGCTCTGCCCTGCTGTGTAGCCTGTAATAGCACAAGTCCTGGGGACTTGAAATTAGTAATGCAGGTTGCAGCTGGGCTCCAGATTTTATTAGGAGATTGACATAACATGCTTGGTACTGTTAAGTTGTCCTGTAGAGGTTTGACATTAGTCCTAACTTCCTTTCAGATGCAGACAGTACAAATCGGTGGCAAAGGGCACCAGTCCTGGATGAGGAACTTCCCATGAGCTGGTCAGTCATTGTTTGCATTTACAGGGGAAGCATAAATGGTGAATCTGTTTCAGCACTGTTCTTTGCCTTTACTTTTAGGAGGTCCAGGCAGATAGCAGCAGTCAAAGCCCAGTGTGCCAGGTGAGCAGTGGACAGAAGCAGTTGTTCTTGCTAAGGTTTCAGTTTTTGGTGCAACTGTAATCATCCATTCTTGTTTTTGTGCTTTAGGGAATCCACTGGGAGTATGCTAAGCCCCTGTCACCAGCTGGCTGATAGACTGGGTTTGCTGCACTTATGAGCCCTCTGGAAGTATTACAGGATCCTGTGATGAAGCCTACTGATTTTGCATTTCAAGGTCCCATCCTGGTAACCCAGAGCAGTGGCCAAGGAGTTGTGGTGAGTCGGGGAGGTAGGGAGGAGGAGTGAGAGTCCTCTCGAGTTTCAGCATTGTCTCCCCTTAACGTAGGTGTGCCCTGCAATGATGGCGTCAGAATCCAAGCACACCCGGAGCGTGCAGGCCCAGAACCCGGGCATTCTGAGGAGGATGGTGAGTAGCAAAATTATCAGGTTTTGGCCCATGTGCTCTTAAGTCTGTGCACTGATGTTTGGTTTTCATTCTCTTGGCAGGCCAAGAAGTGACAGCTGGAACTTACCAGACAGGCAGACGGCCTTCTTCTGCAGCCAACAGGGATTTGCATCCCCAGATATGTGCAAGATAAGTCAAGGGCTACAACCCACAGAGGGCATGGAAGCGAGGTGCCAGGTTGGGAGTCCCCAGGAGGGGTTTTTCAGTTAGTTTTGGAGATGAGGATGTCCAAGAAGTGTCTTCTTAGGCCAGCTAAAGGAAAAGTGTCTCTTTTGATCACAGTGCCGGGGTGCGCAGGGCAGAGCAGTTCCGGTGTGTGTCCTGTCACTTGTCTCTGGTGCACTCTGTGTTCTTTGGGTCTCCCAGTCCTTTCTTCTTGTGGAAAGCTCTCTCTCCCTGTCCTGTCCCCTCGTTTGTCACGTCCTGTGTCACGGGTGTCTGCACGTATTTGTCCCGGAGCTGCTCTGCCCTGCTGCATAGCCTGTAATAGCACAAGTCCTGGGGACTTGAAATTGGTAATGCAGGGTGTAGCTGGGCTCCAGGTTGTGTTAGGAGATTGACATAACATGCTTGGTACTGTTAAGTTGTCCTGCAGCATTTTGACATTAGTTCTAACTTCCTTTCAGATGCAGACAGTTCAAATCAGTGCCAGAGGGCCACAGTCCTGGATGAGGAACTTCCCATGAGCTGGTCAGTCATTGTTTGCATTTACAGGGGAAGCAGCCTAAGTGGTGACTCTGTTACAGTGGTGTTCTTTGCCTTTATTTTTAGGAGGTCCAGGCAGATAGCAGCAGTCAAGGCCCAGTGTGCCAGGTGAGCAGTGGAGAGAAGCAGTTGTTCTTGCTCAGGTTTCACTTTTTGGTGCAACTGTAAGCATCCATTCTTGTTTTTGTGCTTTAGGGAATCCACTGGGAGTTTGCATATCCCCTGTCAGCACCTGGCTGATGGACTGGGTTTGCTGTGCTTGTGAGTCCTCTGGAAGTATTACAGGACCCTGTGATGAAGCCTACTGATTTTGCATTTCAAGGTCCCATCCTGGTAACCCAGAGCAGTGGCCAAGGAGTTGTGGTGAGTCAGGGAGGTAGGGAGGAGGAGTGAGAGTCCACTCAAGTTTCAGCAATGCCATGTCACCCTTTCTCCACTTAATCTAGGTGTACCCTGAGATGATGCTGTCGGCCTCCAAGTAAGCCTGCGGTGTGTGGCCCGACCATTCTGAGGAGAATGGTGAGTAGCAGAATTGTCAGGTTTTGGCCATTGTGCTGTTACGGTTGTGCACTGATGTTTGGTTTTCTTTGTCTTGGCAGACCAAGAGAGAACAGTCTGGTGACAACTGGAGTTTCCCAGACAGGCAGAGGGCCTCGTTCTGCACCCGATGGAGATTTGGATCCCCAGATATATGCCAGATAAGTCAAGGGCTACAACCCACAGAGGGCATGGAAGCGAGGTGCCAGGTTGGGAGTCCCCAGGAGGGGTTTTTGAGTCAGTTTTGGATATGGGGATGTCTAAGAAGCGTCTCCTTAGGCCAGCTGAAGGGAAAGTGTCTGTTTTGATCACAGTGCTGAGGTGCGCAGGGCAGAGCAGTTCTGGTGTGTGTTCTGTCACTTGTCTCTGGTGCACTCTGTGTTCTTTGGGTCTCTCAGTCCTTTCTTCTCATCAAAAGCTCTCCCTCCCTGTTCTGTCTCCTGGTTTGTCATGTCCTGTCCTGTGTCACGGGTGTCTGCACATATTTGTACCGGAGCTGCTCTGCCCTGCTGTGTAGCCTGTAATAGCACAAGTCCTGGGGACTTGAAATTAGTAATGCAGGTTGCAGCTGGGCTCCAGATTTTATTAGGAGATTGACATAACATGCTTGGTACTGTTAAGTTGTCCTGTAGAGGTTTGACATTAGTCCTAACTTCCTTTCAGATGCAGACAGTACAAATCGGTGGCAAAGGGCACCAGTCCTGGATGAGGAACTTCCCATGAGCTGGTCAGTCATTGTTTGCATTTACAGGGGAAGCATAAATGGTGAATCTGTTTCAGCACTGTTCTTTGCCTTTACTTTTAGGAGGTCCAGGCAGATAGCAGCAGTCAAAGCCCAGTGTGCCAGGTGAGCAGTGGACAGAAGCAGTTGTTCTTGCTAAGGTTTCAGTTTTTGGTGCAACTGTAATCATCCATTCTTGTTTTTGTGCTTTAGGGAATCCACTGGGAGTATGCTAAGCCCCTGTCACCAGCTGGCTGATAGACTGGGTTTGCTGCACTTATGAGCCCTCTGGAAGTATTACAGGATCCTGTGATGAAGCCTACTGATTTTGCATTTCAAGGTCCCATCCTGGTAACCCAGAGCAGTGGCCAAGGAGTTGTGGTGAGTCGGGGAGGTAGGGAGGAGGAGTGAGAGTCCTCTCGAGTTTCAGCATTGTCTCCCCTTAACGTAGGTGTGCCCTGCAATGATGGCGTCAGAATCCAAGCACACCCGGAGCGTGCAGGCCCAGAACCCGGGCATTCTGAGGAGGATGGTGAGTAGCAAAATTATCAGGTTTTGGCCCATGTGCTCTTAAGTCTGTGCACTGATGTTTGGTTTTCATTCTCTTGGCAGGCCAAGAAGTGACAGCTGGAACTTACCAGACAGGCAGACGGCCTTCTTCTGCAGCCAACAGGGATTTGCATCCCCAGATATGTGCAAGATAAGTCAAGGGCTACAACCCACAGAGGGCATGGAAGCGAGGTGCCAGGTTGGGAGTCCCCAGGAGGGGTTTTTCAGTTAGTTTTGGAGATGAGGATGTCCAAGAAGTGTCTTCTTAGGCCAGCTAAAGGAAAAGTGTCTCTTTTGATCACAGTGCCGGGGTGCGCAGGGCAGAGCAGTTCCGGTGTGTGTCCTGTCACTTGTCTCTGGTGCACTCTGTGTTCTTTGGGTCTCCCAGTCCTTTCTTCTTGTGGAAAGCTCTCTCTCCCTGTCCTGTCCCCTCGTTTGTCACGTCCTGTGTCACGGGTGTCTGCACGTATTTGTCCCGGAGCTGCTCTGCCCTGCTGCATAGCCTGTAATAGCACAAGTCCTGGGGACTTGAAATTGGTAATGCAGGGTGTAGCTGGGCTCCAGGTTGTGTTAGGAGATTGACATAACATGCTTGGTACTGTTAAGTTGTCCTGCAGCATTTTGACATTAGTTCTAACTTCCTTTCAGATGCAGACAGTTCAAATCAGTGCCAGAGGGCCACAGTCCTGGATGAGGAACTTCCCATGAGCTGGTCAGTCATTGTTTGCATTTACAGGGGAAGCAGCCTAAGTGGTGACTCTGTTACAGTGGTGTTCTTTGCCTTTATTTTTAGGAGGTCCAGGCAGATAGCAGCAGTCAAGGCCCAGTGTGCCAGGTGAGCAGTGGAGAGAAGCAGTTGTTCTTGCTCAGGTTTCACTTTTTGGTGCAACTGTAAGCATCCATTCTTGTTTTTGTGCTTTAGGGAATCCACTGGGAGTTTGCATATCCCCTGTCAGCACCTGGCTGATGGACTGGGTTTGCTGTGCTTGTGAGTCCTCTGGAAGTATTACAGGACCCTGTGATGAAGCCTACTGATTTTGCATTTCAAGGTCCCATCCTGGTAACCCAGAGCAGTGGCCAAGGAGTTGTGGTGAGTCAGGGAGGTAGGGAGGAGGAGTGAGAGTCCACTCAAGTTTCAGCAATGCCATGTCACCCTTTCTCCACTTAATCTAGGTGTACCCTGAGATGATGCTGTCGGCCTCCAAGCACGCCTGCGGTGTGTGGCCCGACCATTCTGAGGAGAATGGTGAGTAGCAGAATTGTCAGGTTTTGGCCATTGTGCTGTTACGGTTGTGCACTGATGTTTGGTTTTCTTTGTCTTGGCAGACCAAGAGAGAACAGTCTGGTGACAACTGGAGTTTCCCAGACAGGCAGAGGGCCTCGTTCTGCACCCGATGGAGATTTGGATCCCCAGATATATGCCAGATGAGTCAAGGGCTACAACCCACAGAGGGCATGGAAGCGAGGTGCCAGGTTGGGAGTCCCCAGGAGGGGTTTTTGAGTCAGTTTTGGATACGGGGATGTCTAAGAAGCGTCTCCTTAGGCCAGCTGAAGGGAAAGTGTCTGTTTTGATCACAGTGCTGAGGTGCGCAGGGCAGAGCAGTTCCGGTGTGTGTTCTGTCACTTGTCTCTGGTGCACTCTGTGTTCTTTGGGTCTCTCAGTCCTTTCTTCTCATCAAAAGCTCTCCCTCCCTGTTCTGTCTCCTGGTTTGTCATGTCCTGTCCTGTGTCACGGGTGTCTGCACGTATTTGTCCCGGAGCTGCTCTGCCCTGCTGCGTAGCCTGTAATAGCACAAGTCCTGGGGACTTGAAATTGGTACTGCAGGGTGTAGCTGGGCTCCAGGTTGTGTTAGGAGATTACCAGAACATGTTTGGTGGTGTTAAGTTGTCCTGTAGAGGTTTGACATTAGTCCTAACTTCGTTTCAGATGCAGACAGTTCAAATCAGTGGCAGAGGGCACCAACCCAGGGTGAGGGTGCTGTACTAATCAGGTCAGTCATTGTTTGCATTAGGAAGCCAAAGTGATTGCCCAACCTTGGAATGAAAAGCCTGAGTTTGTGCTCAGGACCCTACAGCCCTGAGCGAGAAGGTGATTGCACAAAATCCGAACAACAAAGAACGTGTCCCAGACCAGGGCGGCCACTACCGCATACTTGTTCTGCCCTGAGAGTCCCAGGGGAGCCCTACAAACTGACATCAGGAACCTGGACTGGTGTGTTTTCTTTCCCAGGGAAAAGAGCCGATGTTTGCGCTCCGACTCCTGTGGCCCTGAGCGGGGAGCTGACCGCACAAATTCCGAACATCGAAGGATAAGTCCCAGAAAGGAGCTGCTCCCACCTCATACTTGTGCTGCCCTGAGAGTCCCAGGGGAGCCCTCCAAACTGACATCAGGAACCTGGACTAGTGAGTTTTCTTTCCCAGGGAAAAGAGCCGATGTTAGCGCTCCGAGTCCTGTGGTCCGGAGCAGGCAGCTGAGTGCAAAAAATCCGAACATCGAAGGATAAGTCCCATACAGAAGCTGCCCCCACCTCATACTTGTGCTGCCCTGACAGTCCTAGGAGAGCCCTACAAACTGACATCAGGAACCTGGATGGTGAGTTTTCTTTCCCAGGGAAAAGAGACGATGTTTGCGCACCGAGTCCTGTGGCCCTGAGCCGGCAGCGGACTGCAAAAAATCCGAACATCGAAGGATAAGTCCCAGAAATGAGCTGCCCCCACCTTATACTTGTGCTGCCTTGACAGTCCCAGGGGAGCCCTACAAACTGACATCAGGAACCTGGACTGGTGAGTTTTTTTTCCCAGGGAAAAGAGCCGAAGTTTGCGCTCCATGTCCTGTGGCCCTGAGCCGGCAGCTGAGTGCAAAAAATCCGAACATCGAAGGATAAGTCCCAGACAGGAGCGGCCGCCACCTCATACTTGTGCTGCCCTGACAGTCCCAGGGGAGCCCTACAAACTGACATCAGGAACCTGGACTGGTGAGTTTCCTTTCCCAGGGAAAAGAGCCGATGTTTGCGCTCCGCGTCCTCTGGCCCGGAGCGGGCAGCTGACTGCAAAAAATCCGAACATCGAAGGATAAGTCCCTGACAGGATCTGCCTCCACCTCACACTTGTGCTGCCCTGACAGTCCCAGGGGAGCCCTACAAACTGACATCAGGAACCTGGACTGGTGAGTTTTCTTTCCCAGGGAAAAGAGCCGATGTTTGCGCTCCGTGTCCTGTGGCCCTGAGCGGGCAGCTGACTGCAAAAAATCCGAACATCGAAGGATAAGTCCCAGAAATGAGCTGCCCCCTCCTCATACTTGTGCTGCCCTGAGAGTCCCAGGGGAGCCCTACAAACTGACATCAGGAACCTGGACTGGTGAGTTTTCTTTCCCAGGGAAAAGAGGCGATGTTTGCGCCCCGAGTCCTGTGGCCCTGAGCCGGCAGCTGACCGCACAAATTCCGAATATATAAGGATAAGTCCCAGACAGGAGCTGCCCCCACCTCATACTTGTGCTGCCCTGAGAGTTCAAAAACAGCTCTACAAACTGACATCAGGAACCTGGACTGTTGAGTTTTGTTTCCCAGGGAAAAGAGCCGATGTTTGCGCTCCGACTCCTGTGGCCCTGAGCCGGCAGCTGACGGCACAAATTCCGAACATCGAAGGATAAGTCCCAGACAGGAGCTGCCCCCATCTCATACTTGTGCTGCCCTGACAGTCCCAGGGGAGCCCTCCAAACTGACATCAGGAACCTGGACTGGTGAGTTTTCTTTCCCAGGGAAAAGAGCCCATGTTTGCGCTCCGAGTCCTGTGGCCCTGAGCGGGCAGCTGACTGCAAAAAATCCGAACATCGCAGGATAAGTCCCAGACAGGATCTGCCCCCACCTCATACTTGTGCTGCCCTGACAGTCCCAGGGGAGCCCTACAAACTGACATCAGGAATGTGGACTGCTGAGTTTTCTTTCCCAGGGAAAGAGCCGATGTTTGTGCTCCGAGTCCTGTGGCCCTTAGCCGACAGCTGACCGCACAAATTCCGAACATCGAAGGATAAGTCCCAGAAAGGAGCTGCCCCCACCTCATACTTGTGCTGCCCCGAGAGTCCAAAAAGAGCTCTACAAACTGACATCAGGAACCTGGATGGTGAGTTTTCTGTCCCAGGGAAAAGAGCCGATGTTTGCGCTTCGAGTCCTGTGGCCCTGAGCCGGCAGCTGACTGCAAAAAATCCGAACATCGAAGGATAAGTCCCAGAAATGAGCTGTCCCCTCCTCATACTTGTGCTGCCCTGACAGTCTCAGGGGAGCCCTACAAACTGACATCAGGAACCTGGACTGGTGAGTTTTCTTTCCCAGGGAAAAGACCCGATGTTTGCGCTCCGAGTCCTGTGGCCCTGAGCCGGTAGCTGACTGCAAAAAATCGGAACATCGAAGGATAAATCCCAGACAGGAGCTGCCCCCACCTCATACTTGTGCTGCCCTGAGAGTCCAAAAAGAGCTCTACAAACTGACATCAGGAACCTGGATGGTGAGTTTTCTTTCCCAGGGAAAAGAGCCGATGTTTGCGCTCCAACTCCTGTGGCCCTGAGCCGGCAGCTGACCGCACAAATTCCGAACATCGAAGGATAAGTCCCAGAAAGGAGCTGCCCCCACCTCATACTTGTGCTGCCCTGAGAGTCCAAAAAGTGCTCTACAAACTGACATCAGGAACCTGGACTGGTGAGTTTTCTTTCCCAGGGAAAAGAGCCGATGTTTGCGCTCCGACTCCTGTGGCCCTGAGCGGGCAGCTGAGTGCAAAAAATCCGAACATCGAAGGATAAGTCCCAGACAGGAGCTGCCCCCTCCTCATACTTGTGCTGCCGTGACAGTCCCAGGGGAGCCCTCCAAACTGACATCAGGAACCTGGACTGGTGAGTTTTCTTTCCCAGGGAAAAGAGCCGATGTTTGCGCCCCGAGTCCTGTGGCCGTGAGCCGGCAGCTGACCTCACAAATTCCGAACATCGAAGGATAAGTCCCAGAAAGGAGCTGCCCCCACCTCATACTTGTGCTGCCCTGAGAGTCCAAAAATTGCTCTACAAACTGACATCAGGAACCTGGACTGGTGAGTTTTCTTTCCCAGGGAAAAGAGGCGATGTTTGCGCCCCGAGTCCTGTGGCCCTGAGCCGGCAGCTGACCGCACAAATTCCGAATATATAAGGATAAGTCCCAGACAGGAGCTGCCCCCACCTCATACTTGTGCTGCCCTGAGAGTTCAAAAACAGCTCTACAAACTGACATCAGGAACCTGGACTGTTGAGTTTTGTTTCCCAGGGAAAAGAGCCGATGTTTGCGCTCCGACTCCTGTGGCCCTGAGCCGGCAGCTGACGGCACAAATTCCGAACATCGAAGGATAAGTCCCAGACAGGAGCTGCCCCCATCTCATACTTGTGCTGCCCTGACAGTCCCAGGGGAGCCCTCCAAACTGACATCAGGAACCTGGACTGGTGAGTTTTCTTTCCCAGGGAAAAGAGCCCATGTTTGCGCTCCGAGTCCTGTGGCCCTGAGCGGGCAGCTGACTGCAAAAAATCCGAACATCGCAGGATAAGTCCCAGACAGGATCTGCCCCCACCTCATACTTGTGCTGCCCTGACAGTCCCAGGGGAGCCCTACAAACTGACATCAGGAATGTGGACTGCTGAGTTTTCTTTCCCAGGGAAAGAGCCGATGTTTGTGCTCCGAGTCCTGTGGCCCTTAGCCGACAGCTGACCGCACAAATTCCGAACATCGAAGGATAAGTCCCAGAAAGGAGCTGCCCCCACCTCATACTTGTGCTGCCCCGAGAGTCCAAAAAGAGCTCTACAAACTGACATCAGGAACCTGGATGGTGAGTTTTCTGTCCCAGGGAAAAGAGCCGATGTTTGCGCTTCGAGTCCTGTGGCCCTGAGCCGGCAGCTGACTGCAAAAAATCCGAACATCGAAGGATAAGTCCCAGAAATGAGCTGTCCCCTCCTCATACTTGTGCTGCCCTGACAGTCTCAGGGGAGCCCTACAAACTGACATCAGGAACCTGGACTGGTGAGTTTTCTTTCCCAGGGAAAAGACCCGATGTTTGCGCTCCGAGTCCTGTGGCCCTGAGCCGGTAGCTGACTGCAAAAAATCGGAACATCGAAGGATAAATCCCAGACAGGAGCTGCCCCCACCTCATACTTGTGCTGCCCTGAGAGTCCAAAAAGAGCTCTACAAACTGACATCAGGAACCTGGATGGTGAGTTTTCTTTCCCAGGGAAAAGAGCCGATGTTTGCGCTCCAACTCCTGTGGCCCTGAGCCGGCAGCTGACCGCACAAATTCCGAACATCGAAGGATAAGTCCCAGAAAGGAGCTGCCCCCACCTCATACTTGTGCTGCCCTGAGAGTCCAAAAAGTGCTCTACAAACTGACATCAGGAACCTGGACTGGTGAGTTTTCTTTCCCAGGGAAAAGAGCCGATGTTTGCGCTCCGACTCCTGTGGCCCTGAGCGGGCAGCTGAGTGCAAAAAATCCGAACATCGAAGGATAAGTCCCAGACAGGAGCTGCCCCCTCCTCATACTTGTGCTGCCGTGACAGTCCCAGGGGAGCCCTCCAAACTGACATCAGGAACCTGGACTGGTGAGTTTTCTTTCCCAGGGAAAAGAGCCGATGTTTGCGCCCCGAGTCCTGTGGCCGTGAGCCGGCAGCTGACCTCACAAATTCCGAACATCGAAGGATAAGTCCCAGAAAGGAGCTGCCCCCACCTCATACTTGTGCTGCCCTGAGAGTCCAAAAATTGCTCTACAAACTGACATCAGGAACCTGGACTGGTGAGTTTTCTTTCCCAGGGAAAAGAGCCGATGTTTGCGCCCCGAGTCCTGTGGCCCTGAGCCGGCAGCTGACCGCACAAATTCCGAATATATAAGGATAAGTCCCAGACAGGAGCTGCCCCCACCTCATACTTGTGCTGCCCTGAGAGTTCAAAAACAGCTCTACAAACTGACATCAGGAACCTGGACTGGTGAGTTTTCTTTCCCAGGGAAAAGAGCCGATGTTTGCGCTCCGTGTCCTGTGGCCCTGAGCCGGCAGCTGACTGCAAAAAATCCGAACATCGAAGGATAAGTCCCAGACAGGAGCTGCCCCCACCTCATACTTGTGCTGCCCTGACAGTCCCAGGGAAGCCCTACAAACTGACATCAGGAACCTGGACTGGTGAGTTTTCTTTCCCACGGAAAAGAGCCCATGTTTGCGCTCCGAGTCCTGTGGCCCTGAGCCAGCAGCTGACTGCAAAAAATCCGAACATCGCAGGATAAGTCCCAGACAGGATCTGCCCCAACCTCATACTTGTTCTGTCCTGAGAGTCCAAAAAGAGCCCTACAAACTGACATCAGGAACCTGGACTGGTGAGTTTTCTTTCCCAGGGAAAAGAGCCGATGTTTGCGCACCGAGTCCTGTGGCCGTGAGCCGGCAGCTGACCGCACAAATTCCGAACATCGAAGGATAAGTCCCAGAAAGGAGCTGCCCCCACCTCATACTTGTGCTGCCCTGACAATCCCAGGGGAGCCCTACAAACTGACATCAGGAACCTGGACTGGTGAGTTTTCTTTCCCAGGGAAAAGAGCCGATGTTTGCGCTCCGAGTCCTGTGGCCCTGAGCCGGCAGCTGACCGCACAAATTCCGAACATCGAAGGATAAGTCCCAGAAAGGACCTGCCCCCACCTCATACTTGTGCTGCCCTGAGAGTTCAAAAAGAGCTCTACAAACTGACATCAGGAACCTGGACTGGTGAGTTTTCTTTCCCAGGGAAAAGAGCCGATGTTTGCGCTCCGAGTCCTGTGGCCCTGAGCCGACAGCTGACCGCAAAAAATCCGAACATCGAAGGATAAGTCCCAGACAGGAGCTGCCCCCACCTCATACTTGTGCTGCCCTGACAGTCTCAGGGGAGCCCTACAAACTGACATCAGGAACCTGGACTGGTGAGTTTTCTTTCCCAGGGAAAAGAGCCGATGTTTGCGCTCCGAGTCCTGTGGCCCTGAGCCGGCAGCTGACTGCAAAAAATCGGAACATCGAAGGATAAGTCCCAGACAGGAGCTGCCCCCACCTCACACTTGTGCTGCCCTGACAGTCCCAGGGGAGCCCTACAAACTGACATCAGGAACCTGGACTGGTGAGTTTTCTTTCCCAGGGAAAAGAGCCGATGTTTGCGCTCCGAGTCCTGTGGCCCTGAGCGGGCAGCTGAGTGCAAAAAATCAGAACATCGAATGGTAAGTCCCAGAAAGGAGCTGCCCCCACCTCATACTTGTGCTGCCCTGACAGTCCCAGGGGAGCCCTACAAACTGACATCAGGAACCTGGACTGGTGAGTTTTCTTTCCCAGGGAAAAGAGCCGATGTTTGCGCTCCGAGTCCTGTGGCCCTGAGCCGGCAGCTGACCGCACAAATTCCGAACATCGAAGGATAAGTCCCAGACAAGAGCTGCCCCCACCTCATACTTGTGCTGCCCTGACAGTCCCAGGGGAGCCCTACAAACTGACATCAGGAACCTGGACTGGTGAGTTTTCTTTCCCAGGGAAAAGAGCCGATGTTTGCGCTCCGAGTCCTGTGGCCCTGAGCCGGCAGCTGACTGCAAAAAATCGGAACATCGAAGATAAATCCCAGACAGGAGCTGCCCCCTCCTCATACTTGTGCTGCCCTGACAGTCTCAGGGGAGCCCTACAAACTGACATCAGGAACCTGGACTGGTGAGTTTTCTTTCCCAGGGAAAAGAGCCGATGTTTGTGCTCAGAGTCCTGCGGCCCTGAGCCGGCATCTGACCGCAAAAAATCCGAACATCGAATGATAAGTCCCAGAAAGGAGCTGCCCCCTCCTCATACTTGTGCTGCCCTGAGAGTCCAAAACGAGCCCTACAAACTGACATCAGGAACCTGGACTGGTGAGTTTTCTTTCCCAGGGAAAAGAGCCGATGTTTGCGCTCCGAGTCCTGTGGCCCTGAGCCGGCAGCTGACCGCACAAATTCCGAACATCGAAGGATAAGTCCCAGACAGGAGCTGCCCCCACCTCATACTTGTGCTGCCCTGACAGTCCCAGGGGAGCCCTACAAACTGACATCAGGAACCTGGACTGGTGAGTTTTCTTTCCCAGGGAAAAGAGCCGATGTTTGCGCTCCGAGTCCTGTGGCCCTGAGCGGGCAGCTGAGTGCAAAAAATCCGAACATCGAAGGATAAGTCCCAGACAGGAGCTGCCCCCACCTCATACTTGTGCTGCCCTGACAGTCCCAGGGGAGCCCTCAAAACTGACATCAGGAACCTGGACAGGTGAGTTTTCTTTCCCAGGAAAAAGAGCCGATGTTTGCGCCCCGAGTTCTGTGGCCGTGAGCCGTCAGCTGACCTCACAAATTCCGAACATCGAAGGATAAGTCCCAGAAAGGAGCTGCCCCCACCTCATACTTGTGCTGCCCTGAGAGTCCAAAGGCAGCCCTCCAAACTGACATCAGGAACCTGGATTAGTGAGTTTTCTTTCCCAGGGAAAAGAGCTGATGTTTGCACTCGGAGTCCTGTGGTCCTGAGCGGGCAGCAGTCTGCAAAAAATCAGAACATCGAATGGTAAGTCCCAGAAAGGAGCTGCCCCCACCTCATACTTGTGCTGCCCTGACAGTCCCAGGGGAGCCCTACAAACTGACATCAGGAACCTGGACTGGTGAGTTTTCTTTCCCAGGGAAAAGAGCCGATGTTTGCGCTCCGAGTCCTGTGGCCCTGAGCGGGCAGCTGAGTGCAAAAAATCCGAACATCGAAGGATAAGTCCCAGACAGGAGCTGCCCCCACCTCATACCTCTGCTGCCCTGAGAGTCCAAAAAGAGCCCTACAAACTGACATCAGGAACCTGGACTGGTGAGTTTTCTTTCCCAGGGAAAAGAGCCGATGTTTGCGCTCCGAGTCCTGTGGCCCTGAGCCGGCAGCTGACCGCACAAATTCCGAACATGGAAGGATAAGTCCCAGACAGGAGCTGCCCCCACCTCATACTTGTGCTGCCCTGAGAGTCCAAAAAGAGCTCTACAAACTGACATCAGGAATGTGGACTGCTGAGTTTTCTTTCCCAGGGAAAAGAGCCGATGTTTGCGCTCCGAGTCCTGTGGCCCTGAGCCGGCAGCTGAGTGCAAAAAATCCGAACATTGAAGGATAAGTCCCAGACAGGAGCTGCCCCCACCTCATACTTGTGCTGCCCTGAGAGTCCCAGGGGAGCCCTACAAACTGACATCGGGAACCTGGACTGGTGAGTTTTCTTTCCCAGGGAAAAGAGCCGATGTTTGCGCCCGGAGTCCTGTGGCCGTGAGCCGTCAGCTGACCTCACAAATTCCGAACATCGAAGGATAAGTCCCAGACAGGAGCTGCCCCCACCTCATACTTGTGCTGCCCTGAGAGTCCAAAAAGTGCTCTACAAACTGACATCAGGAACCTGGACTGGTGAGTTTTCTTTCCCAGGGAAAAGAGCCGATGTTTGCGCTCCGAGTCCTGTGGCCCTGAGCGGGCAGCTGAGTGCAAAAAATCCGAACATCGAAGGATAAGTCCCAGACAGGAGCTGCCCCCACCTCACACTTGTGCTGCCCTGACAGTCCCAGGGGAGCCCTCCAAACTGACATCAGGAACCTGGACTGGTGAGTTTTCTTTCCCAGGGAAAAGAGCCGATGTTTGCGCTCCGAGTCCTGTGGCCGTGAGCCGTCAGCTGACCTCACAAATTCCGAACATCGAAGGATAAGTCCCAGACAGGAGCTGCCCCCACCTCATACCTGTGCTGCCCTGAGAGTCCAAAAAGAGCCCTACAAACTGACATCAGGAACCTGGACTGGTGAGTTTTCTTTCCCAGGGAAAAGAGCCGATGTTTGCGCTCCGAGTCCTTTGGCCCTGAGCCGGCAGCTGACCGCACAAATTCCGAACATCGAAGGATAAGTCCCAGACAGGAGCTGCCCCCACCTCATACTTGTGCTGCCCTGAGACTCCAAAAAGAGCTCTACAAACTGACATCAGGAACCTGGATGGTGAGTTTTCTTTCCCAGGGAAAAGAGCCGATGTTTGCGCTCCGAGTCCTGTGGCCCTGAGCCGGCAGCTGACCGCACAAATTCCGAACATCGAAGGATAAGTCCCAGAAAGGAGCTGCCCCCACCTCATACTTGCGCTGCCCTGAGAGTCCAAAAAGTGCTCTACAAACTGACATCAGGAACCTGGATGGTGAGTTTTCTTTCCCAGGGAAAAGAGCCGATGTTTGCGCTCCGAGTCCTGTGGCCCTGAGCCGGCAGCTGACTGCAAAAAATCCGAACATCGAAGGATAAGTCCCAGACAGGAGCTGCCCCCTCCTCATACTTGTGCTGCCCTGAGAGTCCCAGGGGAGCCCTCCAAACTGACATCAGTAACCTGGACTGGTGAGTTTTCTTTCCCAGGGAAAAGAGCCGATGTTTGCGCTCTGAGTCCTGTGGCCCTGAGCCGGCAGCTGACTGCAAAAAATCGGAACATCGAAGGATAAATCCCAGACAGGAGCTGCCCCCACCTCATACTTGTGCTGCCCTGAGAGTACCAGGGGAGCCCTACAAACTGACATCAGGAACCTGGACTGGTGAGTTTTCTTTCCCAGGGAAAAGAGCCGATGTTTGCGCTCCAAGTCCTGTGGCCCTGAGCCGGGCGCTGACCGCACAAATTCCGAACATCGAAGGATAAGTCCCAGAAAGGAGCTGCCCCCACCTCATACCTCTGCTGCCCTGAGAGTCCAAAAAGAGCCCTACAAACTGACATCAGGAACCTGGACTGGTGAGTTTTCTTTCCCAGGGAAAAGAGCCGATGTTTGTGCTCAGAGTCCTGCGGCCCTGAGCCGGCATCTGACTGCAAAAAATCCGAACATCGAAGGATAAGTCCCAGACAGGAGCTGCCCCCACCTCATACTTGTGCTGCCCTGAGAGTCCAAAAAGAGCTCTACAAACTGACATCAGGAACCTGGATGGTGAGTTTTCTTTCCCAGGGAAAAGAGCCGATGTTTGCGCTCCGAGTCCTGTGGCCCTGAGCGGGCAGCTGAGTGCAAAAAATCCGAACATCGAAGGATAAGTCCCAGACAGGAGCTGCCCCCACCTCATACTTGTGCTGCCCTGACAGTCCCAGGGGAGCCCTACAAACTGACATCAGGAACCTGGACTGGTGAGTTTTCTTTCCCAGGGAAAAGACCCGATGTTTGCGCTCCGAGTCCTGTGGCCCTGAGCCGGTAGCTGACTGCAAAAAATCGGAACATCGAAGGATAAATCCCAGACAGGAGCTGCCCCCACCTCATACTTGTGCTGCCCTGAGAGTCCAAAAAGAGCTCTACAAACTGACATCAGGAACCTGGATGGTGAGTTTTCTTTCCCAGGGAAAAGAGCCGATGTTTGCGCTCCAACTCCTGTGGCCCTGAGCCGGCAGCTGACCGCACAAATTCCGAACATCGAAGGATAAGTCCCAGAAAGGAGCTGCCCCCACCTCATACTTGTGCTGCCCTGAGAGTCCAAAAAGTGCTCTACAAACTGACATCAGGAACCTGGACTGGTGAGTTTTCTTTCCCAGGGAAAAGAGCCGATGTTTGCGCTCCGACTCCTGTGGCCCTGAGCGGGCAGCTGAGTGCAAAAAATCCGAACATCGAAGGATAAGTCCCAGACAGGAGCTGCCCCCTCCTCATACTTGTGCTGCCGTGACAGTCCCAGGGGAGCCCTCCAAACTGACATCAGGAACCTGGACTGGTGAGTTTTCTTTCCCAGGGAAAAGAGCCGATGTTTGCGCCCCGAGTCCTGTGGCCGTGAGCCGGCAGCTGACCTCACAAATTCCGAACATCGAAGGATAAGTCCCAGAAAGGAGCTGCCCCCACCTCATACTTGTGCTGCCCTGAGAGTCCAAAAATTGCTCTACAAACTGACATCAGGAACCTGGACTGGTGAGTTTTCTTTCCCAGGGAAAAGAGCCGATGTTTGCGCCCCGAGTCCTGTGGCCCTGAGCCGGCAGCTGACCGCACAAATTCCGAATATATAAGGATAAGTCCCAGACAGGAGCTGCCCCCACCTCATACTTGTGCTGCCCTGAGAGTTCAAAAACAGCTCTACAAACTGACATCAGGAACCTGGACTGGTGAGTTTTCTTTCCCAGGGAAAAGAGCCGATGTTTGCGCTCCGTGTCCTGTGGCCCTGAGCCGGCAGCTGACTGCAAAAAATCCGAACATCGAAGGATAAGTCCCAGACAGGAGCTGCCCCCACCTCATACTTGTGCTGCCCTGACAGTCCCAGGGAAGCCCTACAAACTGACATCAGGAACCTGGACTGGTGAGTTTTCTTTCCCACGGAAAAGAGCCCATGTTTGCGCTCCGAGTCCTGTGGCCCTGAGCCAGCAGCTGACTGCAAAAAATCCGAACATCGCAGGATAAGTCCCAGACAGGATCTGCCCCAACCTCATACTTGTTCTGTCCTGAGAGTCCAAAAAGAGCCCTACAAACTGACATCAGGAACCTGGACTGGTGAGTTTTCTTTCCCAGGGAAAAGAGCCGATGTTTGCGCACCGAGTCCTGTGGCCGTGAGCCGGCAGCTGACCGCACAAATTCCGAACATCGAAGGATAAGTCCCAGAAAGGAGCTGCCCCCACCTCATACTTGTGCTGCCCTGACAATCCCAGGGGAGCCCTACAAACTGACATCAGGAACCTGGACTGGTGAGTTTTCTTTCCCAGGGAAAAGAGCCGATGTTTGCGCTCCGAGTCCTGTGGCCCTGAGCCGGCAGCTGACCGCACAAATTCCGAACATCGAAGGATAAGTCCCAGAAAGGACCTGCCCCCACCTCATACTTGTGCTGCCCTGAGAGTCCAAAAAGAGCTCTACAAACTGACATCAGGAACCTGGACTGGTGAGTTTTCTTTCCCAGGGAAAAGAGCCGATGTTTGCGCTCCGAGTCCTGTGGCCCTGAGCCGACAGCTGACCGCAAAAAATCCGAACATCGAAGGATAAGTCCCAGACAGGAGCTGCCCCCACCTCATACTTGTGCTGCCCTGACAGTCTCAGGGGAGCCCTACAAACTGACATCAGGAACCTGGACTGGTGAGTTTTCTTTCCCAGGGAAAAGAGCCGATGTTTGCGCTCCGAGTCCTGTGGCCCTGAGCCGGCAGCTGACTGCAAAAAATCGGAACATCGAAGGATAAGTCCCAGACAGGAGCTGCCCCCACCTCACACTTGTGCTGCCCTGACAGTCCCAGGGGAGCCCTACAAACTGACATCAGGAACCTGGACTGGTGAGTTTTCTTTCCCAGGGAAAAGAGCCGATGTTTGCGCTCCGAGTCCTGTGGCCCTGAGCGGGCAGCTGAGTGCAAAAAATCAGAACATCGAATGGTAAGTCCCAGAAAGGAGCTGCCCCCACCTCATACTTGTGCTGCCCTGACAGTCCCAGGGGAGCCCTACAAACTGACATCAGGAACCTGGACTGGTGAGTTTTCTTTCCCAGGGAAAAGAGCCGATGTTTGCGCTCCGAGTCCTGTGGCCCTGAGCCGGCAGCTGACCGCACAAATTCCGAACATCGAAGGATAAGTCCCAGACAAGAGCTGCCCCCACCTCATACTTGTGCTGCCCTGACAGTCCCAGGGGAGCCCTACAAACTGACATCAGGAACCTGGACTGGTGAGTTTTCTTTCCCAGGGAAAAGAGCCGATGTTTGCGCTCCGAGTCCTGTGGCCCTGAGCCGGCAGCTGACTGCAAAAAATCGGAACATCGAAGATAAATCCCAGACAGGAGCTGCCCCCTCCTCATACTTGTGCTGCCCTGACAGTCTCAGGGGAGCCCTACAAACTGACATCAGGAACCTGGACTGGTGAGTTTTCTTTCCCAGGGAAAAGAGCCGATGTTTGTGCTCAGAGTCCTGCGGCCCTGAGCCGGCATCTGACCGCAAAAAATCCGAACATCGAATGATAAGTCCCAGAAAGGAGCTGCCCCCTCCTCATACTTGTGCTGCCCTGAGAGTCCAAAACGAGCCCTACAAACTGACATCAGGAACCTGGACTGGTGAGTTTTCTTTCCCAGGGAAAAGAGCCGATGTTTGCGCTCCGAGTCCTGTGGCCCTGAGCCGGCAGCTGACCGCACAAATTCCGAACATCGAAGGATAAGTCCCAGACAGGAGCTGCCCCCACCTCATACTTGTGCTGCCCTGACAGTCCCAGGGGAGCCCTACAAACTGACATCAGGAACCTGGACTGGTGAGTTTTCTTTCCCAGGGAAAAGAGCCGATGTTTGCGCTCCGAGTCCTGTGGCCCTGAGCGGGCAGCTGAGTGCAAAAAATCCGAACATCGAAGGATAAGTCCCAGACAGGAGCTGCCCCCACCTCATACTTGTGCTGCCCTGACAGTCCCAGGGGAGCCCTCAAAACTGACATCAGGAACCTGGACAGGTGAGTTTTCTTTCCCAGGAAAAAGAGCCGATGTTTGCGCCCCGAGTTCTGTGGCCGTGAGCCGTCAGCTGACCTCACAAATTCCGAACATCGAAGGATAAGTCCCAGAAAGGAGCTGCCCCCACCTCATACTTGTGCTGCCCTGAGAGTCCAAAGGCAGCCCTCCAAACTGACATCAGGAACCTGGATTAGTGAGTTTTCTTTCCCAGGGAAAAGAGCTGATGTTTGCACTCGGAGTCCTGTGGTCCTGAGCGGGCAGCAGTCTGCAAAAAATCAGAACATCGAATGGTAAGTCCCAGAAAGGAGCTGCCCCCACCTCATACTTGTGCTGCCCTGACAGTCCCAGGGGAGCCCTACAAACTGACATCAGGAACCTGGACTGGTGAGTTTTCTTTCCCAGGGAAAAGAGCCGATGTTTGCGCTCCGAGTCCTGTGGCCCTGAGCGGGCAGCTGAGTGCAAAAAATCCGAACATCGAAGGATAAGTCCCAGACAGGAGCTGCCCCCACCTCATACCTCTGCTGCCCTGAGAGTCCAAAAAGAGCCCTACAAACTGACATCAGGAACCTGGACTGGTGAGTTTTCTTTCCCAGGGAAAAGAGCCGATGTTTGCGCTCCGAGTCCTGTGGCCCTGAGCCGGCAGCTGACCGCACAAATTCCGAACATGGAAGGATAAGTCCCAGACAGGAGCTGCCCCCACCTCATACTTGTGCTGCCCTGAGAGTCCAAAAAGAGCTCTACAAACTGACATCAGGAATGTGGACTGCTGAGTTTTCTTTCCCAGGGAAAAGAGCCGATGTTTGCGCTCCGAGTCCTGTGGCCCTGAGCCGGCAGCTGAGTGCAAAAAATCCGAACATTGAAGGATAAGTCCCAGACAGGAGCTGCCCCCACCTCATACTTGTGCTGCCCTGAGAGTCCCAGGGGAGCCCTACAAACTGACATCGGGAACCTGGACTGGTGAGTTTTCTTTCCCAGGGAAAAGAGCCGATGTTTGCGCCCGGAGTCCTGTGGCCGTGAGCCGTCAGCTGACCTCACAAATTCCGAACATCGAAGGATAAGTCCCAGACAGGAGCTGCCCCCACCTCATACTTGTGCTGCCCTGAGAGTCCAAAAAGTGCTCTACAAACTGACATCAGGAACCTGGACTGGTGAGTTTTCTTTCCCAGGGAAAAGAGCCGATGTTTGCGCTCCGAGTCCTGTGGCCCTGAGCGGGCAGCTGAGTGCAAAAAATCCGAACATCGAAGGATAAGTCCCAGACAGGAGCTGCCCCCACCTCACACTTGTGCTGCCCTGACAGTCCCAGGGGAGCCCTCCAAACTGACATCAGGAACCTGGACTGGTGAGTTTTCTTTCCCAGGGAAAAGAGCCGATGTTTGCGCTCCGAGTCCTGTGGCCGTGAGCCGTCAGCTGACCTCACAAATTCCGAACATCGAAGGATAAGTCCCAGACAGGAGCTGCCCCCACCTCATACCTGTGCTGCCCTGAGAGTCCAAAAAGAGCCCTACAAACTGACATCAGGAACCTGGACTGGTGAGTTTTCTTTCCCAGGGAAAAGAGCCGATGTTTGCGCTCCGAGTCCTTTGGCCCTGAGCCGGCAGCTGACCGCACAAATTCCGAACATCGAAGGATAAGTCCCAGACAGGAGCTGCCCCCACCTCATACTTGTGCTGCCCTGAGACTCCAAAAAGAGCTCTACAAACTGACATCAGGAACCTGGATGGTGAGTTTTCTTTCCCAGGGAAAAGAGCCGATGTTTGCGCTCCGAGTCCTGTGGCCCTGAGCCGGCAGCTGACCGCACAAATTCCGAACATCGAAGGATAAGTCCCAGAAAGGAGCTGCCCCCACCTCATACTTGCGCTGCCCTGAGAGTCCAAAAAGTGCTCTACAAACTGACATCAGGAACCTGGATGGTGAGTTTTCTTTCCCAGGGAAAAGAGCCGATGTTTGCGCTCCGAGTCCTGTGGCCCTGAGCCGGCAGCTGACTGCAAAAAATCCGAACATCGAAGGATAAGTCCCAGACAGGAGCTGCCCCCTCCTCATACTTGTGCTGCCCTGAGAGTCCCAGGGGAGCCCTCCAAACTGACATCAGTAACCTGGACTGGTGAGTTTTCTTTCCCAGGGAAAAGAGCCGATGTTTGCGCTCTGAGTCCTGTGGCCCTGAGCCGGCAGCTGACTGCAAAAAATCGGAACATCGAAGGATAAATCCCAGACAGGAGCTGCCCCCACCTCATACTTGTGCTGCCCTGAGAGTACCAGGGGAGCCCTACAAACTGACATCAGGAACCTGGACTGGTGAGTTTTCTTTCCCAGGGAAAAGAGCCGATGTTTGCGCTCCAAGTCCTGTGGCCCTGAGCCGGGCGCTGACCGCACAAATTCCGAACATCGAAGGATAAGTCCCAGAAAGGAGCTGCCCCCACCTCATACCTCTGCTGCCCTGAGAGTCCAAAAAGAGCCCTACAAACTGACATCAGGAACCTGGACTGGTGAGTTTTCTTTCCCAGGGAAAAGAGCCGATGTTTGTGCTCAGAGTCCTGCGGCCCTGAGCCGGCATCTGACTGCAAAAAATCCGAACATCGAAGGATAAGTCCCAGACAGGAGCTGCCCCCACCTCATACTTGTGCTGCCCTGAGAGTCCAAAAAGAGCTCTACAAACTGACATCAGGAACCTGGATGGTGAGTTTTCTTTCCCAGGGAAAAGAGCCGATGTTTGCGCTCCGAGTCCTGTGGCCCTGAGCGGGCAGCTGAGTGCAAAAAATCCGAACATCGAAGGATAAGTCCCAGACAGGAGCTGCCCCCACCTCATACTTGTGCTGCCCTGACAGTCCCAGGGGAGCCCTACAAACTGACATCAGGAACCTGGACTGGTGAGTTTTCTTTCCCAGGGAAAAGAGCCGATGTTTGCGCTCCGACTCCTGTGGCCCTGAGCCGGCAGCTGACCGCAAAAAATCGGAACATCGAAGGATAAGTCCCAGACAGGAGCTGCCCCCACCTCATACTTGTGCTGCCCTGACAGTCCCAGGGGAGCCCTCCAAACTGACATCAGGAACCTGGACTGGTGAGTTTTCTATCCCAGGGAAAAGAGCCGATGTTTGTGCACAGTCTCCTGCGGCCCTGAGCGGGCATCTGACCGCAAAAAATCCGAACATCGAAGGATAAGTCCCAGACAGGAGCTGCCCCCACCTCATACTTGTGCTGCCCTGACAGTCCCAGGGGAGCCCTACAAACTGACATCAGGAACCTGGACTGGTGAGTTTTCTTTCCCAGGGAAAAGAGCCCATGTTTGCGCTCCGAGTCCTGTGGCCCTGAGCCGGCAGCTGACCGCACAAATTCCGAACATGGAAGGATAAGTCCCAGACAGGAGCTGCCCCCACCTCATACTTGTGCTGCCCTGAGAGTCCAAAAAGAGCTCTACAAACTGACATCAGGAATGTGGACTGCTGAGTTTTCTTTCCCAGGGAAAAGAGCCGATGTTTGCGCTCCGAGTCCTGTGGCCCTGAGCCGGCAGCTGAGTGCAAAAAATCCGAACATTGAAGGATAAGTCCCAGACAGGAGCTGCCCCCACCTCATACTTGTGCTGCCCTGAGAGTCCCAGGGGAGCCCTACAAACTGACATCAGGAACCTGGACTGGTGAGTATTTTTTCCCAGGCAAAGAGCCGATGTTTGCGCTCCGAGTCCTGTGGCCCTTAGCCGACAGCTGACCGCACAAATTCCGAACATCGAAGGATAAGTCCCAGACAGGAGCTGCCCCCACCTCATACTTGTGCTGCCCTGAGAGTCCAAAAAGTGCTCTACAAACTGACATCAGGAACCTGGACTGGTGAGTTTTCTTTCCCAGGGAAAAGAGCCAATGTTTGCGCCCGGAGTCCTGTGGCCGTGAGCCGTCAGCTGACCTCACAAATTCTGAACATCGAAGGATAAGTCCCAGACAGGAGCTGCCCCCACCTCATACTTGTGCTGCCCTGAGAGTCCAAAAAGTGCTCTACAAACTGACATCAGGAACCTGGACTGGTGAGTTTTCTTTCCCAGGGAAAAGAGCCGATGTTTGCGCTCCGAGTCCTGTGGCCCTGAGCGGGCAGCTGAGTGCAAAAAATCCGAACATCGAAGGATAAGTCCCAGACAGGAGCTGCCCCCACCTCATACTTGTGCTGCCCTGAGAGTCCCAGGGGAGCCCTACAAACTGACATCAGGAACCTGGACTGGTGAGTTTTCTTTCCCTGGGAAAAGAGCCGATGTTTGCGCTCCGAGTCCTGTGGCCGTGAGCCGTCAGCTGACCTCACAAATTCCGAACATCGAAGGATAAGTCCCAGACAGGAGCTGCCCCCACCTCATACCTGTGCTGCCCTGAGAGTCCAAAAAGAGCCCTACAAACTGACATCAGGAACCTGGACTGGTGAGTTTTCTTTCCCAGGGAAAAGAGCCGATGTTTGCGCTCCGAGTCCTGTGGCCCTGAGCCGGCAGCTGACCGCACAAATTCCGAACATCGAAGGATAAGTCCCAGACAGGAGCTGCCCCCACCTCATACTTGTGCTGCCCTGAGACTCCAAAAAGAGCTCTACAAACTGACATCAGGAACCTGGATGGTGAGTTTTCTTTCCCAGGGAAAAGAGCCGATGTTTGCGCTCCGAGTCCTGTGGCCCTGAGCCGGCAGCTGACCGCACAAATTCCGAACATCGAAGGATAAGTCCCAGAAAGGAGCTGCCCCCACCTCATACTTGCGCTGCCCTGAGAGTCCAAAAAGTGCTCTACAAACTGACATCAGGAACCTGGACTGGTGAGTTTTCTTTCCCAGGGAAAAGAGCCGATGTTTCCGCTCCGAGTCCTGTGGCCCTGAGCCGGCAGCTGACTGCAAAAAATCCGAACATCGAAGGATAAGTCCCAGACAGGAGCTGCCCCCTCCTCATACTTGTGCTGCCGTGACAGTCCCAGGGGAGCCCTCCAAACTGACATCAGTAACCTGGACTGGTGAGTTTTCTTTCCCAGGGAAAAGAGCCGATGTTTGCGCCCCGAGTCCTGTGGCCGTGAGCCGTCAGCTGACCTCACAAATTCCGAACATCGGAGGATAAGTCCCAGAAAGGAGCTGCCCCCACCTCATACTTGTGCTGCCCTGACAGTCCCAGGGGAGTCCTACAAACTGACATCAGGAACCTGGACTGGTGAGTTTTCTTTCCCAGGGAAAAGAGCCGATGTTTGTGCTCAGAGTCCTGTGGCCCTGAGCCGGCAGCTGACTGCAAAAAATCCGAACATCGAAGGATAAGTCCCAGACAGGAGCTGCCCCCACCTCATACCTGTGCTGCCCTGAGAGTCCAAAAAGAGCCCTACAAACTGACATCAGGAACCTGGACTGGTGAGTTTTCTTTCCCAGGGAAAAGAGCCGATGTTTGTGCTCAGAGTCCTGCGGCCCTGAGCCGGCATCTGACCGCAAAAAATCCGAACATCGAAGGATAAGTCCCAGACAGGAGCTGCCCCCACCTCATACTTGTGCTGCCCTGACAGTCCCAGGGGAGCCCTCCAAACTGACATCAGGAACCTGGACTGGTGAGTTTTCTATCCCAGGGAAAAGAGCCGATGTTTGTGCACAGTCTCCTGCGGCCCTGAGCGGGCATCTGACCGCAAAAAATCCGAACATCGAAGGATAAGTCCCAGACAGGAGCTGCCCCCACCTCATACTTGTGCTGCCCTGACAGTCCCAGGGGAGCCCTACAAACTGACATCAGGAACCTGGACTGGTGAGTTTTCTTTCCCAGGGAAAAGAGCCGATGTTTGCGCTCCGAGTCCTGTGGCCCTGAGCCGGCAGCTGACCGCACAAATTCCGAACATGGAAGGATAAGTCCCAGACAGGAGCTGCCCCCACCTCATACTTGTGCTGCCCTGAGAGTCCAAAAAGAGCTCTACAAACTGACATCAGGAATGTGGACTGCTGAGTTTTCTTTCCCAGGGAAAAGAGCCGATGTTTGCGCTCCGAGTCCTGTGGCCCTGAGCCGGCAGCTGAGTGCAAAAAATCCGAACATTGAAGGATAAGTCCCAGACAGGAGCTGCCCCCACCTCATACTTGTGCTGCCCTGAGAGTCCCAGGGGAGCCCTACAAACTGACATCAGGAACCTGGACTGGTGAGTTTTTTTTCCCAGGCAAAGAGCCGATGTTTGCGCTCCGAGTCCTGTGGCCCTTAGCCGACAGCTGACCGCACAAATTCCGAACATCGAAGGATAAGTCCCAGACAGGAGCTGCCCCCACCTCATACTTGTGCTGCCCTGAGAGTCCAAAAAGTGCTCTACAAACTGACATCAGGAACCTGGACTGGTGAGTTTTCTTTCCCAGGGAAAAGAGCCAATGTTTGCGCCCGGAGTCCTGTGGCCGTGAGCCGTCAGCTGACCTCACAAATTCCGAACATCGAAGGATAAGTCCCAGACAGGAGCTGCCCCCACCTCATACTTGTGCTGCCCTGAGAGTCCAAAAAGTGCTCTACAAACTGACATCAGGAACCTGGACTGGTGAGTTTTCTTTCCCAGGGAAAAGAGCCGATGTTTGCGCTCCGAGTCCTGTGGCCCTGAGCGGGCAGCTGAGTGCAAAAAATCCGAACATCGAAGGATAAGTCCCAGACAGGAGCTGCCCCCACCTCATACTTGTGCTGCCCTGAGAGTCCCAGGGGAGCCCTACAAACTGACATCAGGAACCTGGACTGGTGAGTTTTCTTTCCCTGGGAAAAGAGCCGATGTTTGCGCTCCGAGTCCTGTGGCCGTGAGCCGTCAGCTGACCTCACAAATTCCGAATATCGAAGGATAAGTCCCAGACAGGAGCTGCCCCCACCTCATACCTCTGCTGCCCTGAGAGTCCAAAAAGAGCCCTACAAACTGACATCAGGAACCTGGACTGGTGAGTTTTCTTTCCCAGGGAAAAGAGCCGATGTTTGCGCTCCGAGTCCTGTGGCCCTGAGCGGGCAGCTGAGTGCAAAAAATCCGAACATCGAAGGATAAGTCCCAGACAGGAGCTGCCCCCACCTCACACTTGTGCTGCCCTGACAGTCCCAGGGGAGCCCTCCAAACTGACATCAGGAACCTGGACTGGTGAGTTTTCTTTCCCAGGGAAAAGAGCCGATGTTTGCGCTCCGAGTCCTGTGGCCGTGAGCCGTCAGCTGACCTCACAAATTCCGAACATCGAAGGATAAGTCCCAGACAGGAGCTGCCCCCACCTCATACCTGTGCTGCCCTGAGAGTCCAAAAAGAGCCCTACAAACTGACATCAGGAACCTGGACTGGTGAGTTTTCTTTCCCAGGGAAAAGAGCCGATGTTTGCGCTCCGAGTCCTTTGGCCCTGAGCCGGCAGCTGACCGCACAAATTCCGAACATCGAAGGATAAGTCCCAGACAGGAGCTGCCCCCACCTCATACTTGTGCTGCCCTGAGACTCCAAAAAGAGCTCTACAAACTGACATCAGGAACCTGGATGGTGAGTTTTCTTTCCCAGGGAAAAGAGCCGATGTTTGCGCTCCGAGTCCTGTGGCCCTGAGCCGGCAGCTGACCGCACAAATTCCGAACATCGAAGGATAAGTCCCAGAAAGGAGCTGCCCCCACCTCATACTTGCGCTGCCCTGAGAGTCCAAAAAGTGCTCTACAAACTGACATCAGGAACCTGGATGGTGAGTTTTCTTTCCCAGGGAAAAGAGCCGATGTTTGCGCTCCGAGTCCTGTGGCCCTGAGCCGGCAGCTGACTGCAAAAAATCCGAACATCGAAGGATAAGTCCCAGACAGGAGCTGCCCCCTCCTCATACTTGTGCTGCCCTGAGAGTCCCAGGGGAGCCCTCCAAACTGACATCAGTAACCTGGACTGGTGAGTTTTCTTTCCCAGGGAAAAGAGCCGATGTTTGCGCTCTGAGTCCTGTGGCCCTGAGCCGGCAGCTGACTGCAAAAAATCGGAACATCGAAGGATAAATCCCAGACAGGAGCTGCCCCCACCTCATACTTGTGCTGCCCTGAGAGTACCAGGGGAGCCCTACAAACTGACATCAGGAACCTGGACTGGTGAGTTTTCTTTCCCAGGGAAAAGAGCCGATGTTTGCGCTCCAAGTCCTGTGGCCCTGAGCCGGGCGCTGACCGCACAAATTCCGAACATCGAAGGATAAGTCCCAGAAAGGAGCTGCCCCCACCTCATACCTCTGCTGCCCTGAGAGTCCAAAAAGAGCCCTACAAACTGACATCAGGAACCTGGACTGGTGAGTTTTCTTTCCCAGGGAAAAGAGCCGATGTTTGTGCTCAGAGTCCTGCGGCCCTGAGCCGGCATCTGACTGCAAAAAATCCGAACATCGAAGGATAAGTCCCAGACAGGAGCTGCCCCCACCTCATACTTGTGCTGCCCTGAGAGTCCAAAAAGAGCTCTACAAACTGACATCAGGAACCTGGATGGTGAGTTTTCTTTCCCAGGGAAAAGAGCCGATGTTTGCGCTCCGAGTCCTGTGGCCCTGAGCGGGCAGCTGAGTGCAAAAAATCCGAACATCGAAGGATAAGTCCCAGACAGGAGCTGCCCCCACCTCATACTTGTGCTGCCCTGACAGTCCCAGGGGAGCCCTACAAACTGACATCAGGAACCTGGACTGGTGAGTTTTCTTTCCCAGGGAAAAGAGCCGATGTTTGCGCTCCGACTCCTGTGGCCCTGAGCCGGCAGCTGACCGCAAAAAATCGGAACATCGAAGGATAAGTCCCAGACAGGAGCTGCCCCCACCTCATACTTGTGCTGCCCTGACAGTCCCAGGGGAGCCCTCCAAACTGACATCAGGAACCTGGACTGGTGAGTTTTCTATCCCAGGGAAAAGAGCCGATGTTTGTGCACAGTCTCCTGCGGCCCTGAGCGGGCATCTGACCGCAAAAAATCCGAACATCGAAGGATAAGTCCCAGACAGGAGCTGCCCCCACCTCATACTTGTGCTGCCCTGACAGTCCCAGGGGAGCCCTACAAACTGACATCAGGAACCTGGACTGGTGAGTTTTCTTTCCCAGGGAAAAGAGCCCATGTTTGCGCTCCGAGTCCTGTGGCCCTGAGCCGGCAGCTGACCGCACAAATTCCGAACATGGAAGGATAAGTCCCAGACAGGAGCTGCCCCCACCTCATACTTGTGCTGCCCTGAGAGTCCAAAAAGAGCTCTACAAACTGACATCAGGAATGTGGACTGCTGAGTTTTCTTTCCCAGGGAAAAGAGCCGATGTTTGCGCTCCGAGTCCTGTGGCCCTGAGCCGGCAGCTGAGTGCAAAAAATCCGAACATTGAAGGATAAGTCCCAGACAGGAGCTGCCCCCACCTCATACTTGTGCTGCCCTGAGAGTCCCAGGGGAGCCCTACAAACTGACATCAGGAACCTGGACTGGTGAGTATTTTTTCCCAGGCAAAGAGCCGATGTTTGCGCTCCGAGTCCTGTGGCCCTTAGCCGACAGCTGACCGCACAAATTCCGAACATCGAAGGATAAGTCCCAGACAGGAGCTGCCCCCACCTCATACTTGTGCTGCCCTGAGAGTCCAAAAAGTGCTCTACAAACTGACATCAGGAACCTGGACTGGTGAGTTTTCTTTCCCAGGGAAAAGAGCCAATGTTTGCGCCCGGAGTCCTGTGGCCGTGAGCCGTCAGCTGACCTCACAAATTCTGAACATCGAAGGATAAGTCCCAGACAGGAGCTGCCCCCACCTCATACTTGTGCTGCCCTGAGAGTCCAAAAAGTGCTCTACAAACTGACATCAGGAACCTGGACTGGTGAGTTTTCTTTCCCAGGGAAAAGAGCCGATGTTTGCGCTCCGAGTCCTGTGGCCCTGAGCGGGCAGCTGAGTGCAAAAAATCCGAACATCGAAGGATAAGTCCCAGACAGGAGCTGCCCCCACCTCATACTTGTGCTGCCCTGAGAGTCCCAGGGGAGCCCTACAAACTGACATCAGGAACCTGGACTGGTGAGTTTTCTTTCCCTGGGAAAAGAGCCGATGTTTGCGCTCCGAGTCCTGTGGCCGTGAGCCGTCAGCTGACCTCACAAATTCCGAACATCGAAGGATAAGTCCCAGACAGGAGCTGCCCCCACCTCATACCTGTGCTGCCCTGAGAGTCCAAAAAGAGCCCTACAAACTGACATCAGGAACCTGGACTGGTGAGTTTTCTTTCCCAGGGAAAAGAGCCGATGTTTGCGCTCCGAGTCCTGTGGCCCTGAGCCGGCAGCTGACCGCACAAATTCCGAACATCGAAGGATAAGTCCCAGACAGGAGCTGCCCCCACCTCATACTTGTGCTGCCCTGAGACTCCAAAAAGAGCTCTACAAACTGACATCAGGAACCTGGATGGTGAGTTTTCTTTCCCAGGGAAAAGAGCCGATGTTTGCGCTCCGAGTCCTGTGGCCCTGAGCCGGCAGCTGACCGCACAAATTCCGAACATCGAAGGATAAGTCCCAGAAAGGAGCTGCCCCCACCTCATACTTGCGCTGCCCTGAGAGTCCAAAAAGTGCTCTACAAACTGACATCAGGAACCTGGACTGGTGAGTTTTCTTTCCCAGGGAAAAGAGCCGATGTTTCCGCTCCGAGTCCTGTGGCCCTGAGCCGGCAGCTGACTGCAAAAAATCCGAACATCGAAGGATAAGTCCCAGACAGGAGCTGCCCCCTCCTCATACTTGTGCTGCCGTGACAGTCCCAGAGGAGCCCTCCAAACTGACATCAGTAACCTGGACTGGTGAGTTTTCTTTCCCAGGGAAAAGAGCCGATGTTTGCGCCCCGAGTCCTGTGGCCGTGAGCCGTCAGCTGACCTCACAAATTCCGAACATCGGAGGATAAGTCCCAGAAAGGAGCTGCCCCCACCTCATACTTGTGCTGCCCTGACAGTCCCAGGGGAGTCCTACAAACTGACATCAGGAACCTGGACTGGTGAGTTTTCTTTCCCAGGGAAAAGAGCCGATGTTTGTGCTCAGAGTCCTGTGGCCCTGAGCCGGCAGCTGACTGCAAAAAATCCGAACATCGAAGGATAAGTCCCAGACAGGAGCTGCCCCCACCTCATACCTGTGCTGCCCTGAGAGTCCAAAAAGAGCCCTACAAACTGACATCAGGAACCTGGACTGGTGAGTTTTCTTTCCCAGGGAAAAGAGCCGATGTTTGTGCTCAGAGTCCTGCGGCCCTGAGCCGGCATCTGACCGCAAAAAATCCGAACATCGAAGGATAAGTCCCAGACAGGAGCTGCCCCCACCTCATACTTGTGCTGCCCTGACAGTCCCAGGGGAGCCCTCCAAACTGACATCAGGAACGTGGACTGGTGAGTTTTCTATCCCAGGGAAAAGAGCCGATGTTTGTGCACAGTCTCCTGCGGCCCTGAGCGGGCATCTGACCGCAAAAAATCCGAACATCGAAGGATAAGTCCCAGACAGGAGCTGCCCCCACCTCATACTTGTGCTGCCCTGACAGTCCCAGGGGAGCCCTACAAACTGACATCAGGAACCTGGACTGGTGAGTTTTCTTTCCCAGGGAAAAGAGCCGATGTTTGCGCTCCGAGTCCTGTGGCCCTGAGCCGGCAGCTGACCGCACAAATTCCGAACATGGAAGGATAAGTCCCAGACAGGAGCTGCCCCCACCTCATACTTGTGCTGCCCTGAGAGTCCAAAAAGAGCTCTACAAACTGACATCAGGAATGTGGACTGCTGAGTTTTCTTTCCCAGGGAAAAGAGCCGATGTTTGCGCTCCGAGTCCTGTGGCCCTGAGCCGGCAGCTGAGTGCAAAAAATCCGAACATTGAAGGATAAGTCCCAGACAGGAGCTGCCCCCACCTCATACTTGTGCTGCCCTGAGAGTCCCAGGGGAGCCCTACAAACTGACATCAGGAACCTGGACTGGTGAGTTTTTTTTCCCAGGCAAAGAGCCGATGTTTGCGCTCCGAGTCCTGTGGCCCTTAGC